>NC_134265.1:4147991-4285491 GCF_031893055.1 Leptodactylus fuscus | reverse complement strand
TCCTTCATAGCTCTCGTTGTTTGCGACAAATTAGATTTTCTTTTTCCCGGCATGTTTAAATTTGCAAAACTGCCAATGTAGAGTAAAGGTGTTTGCCCATGTCAAGTTGCCTGCAGTGCCTGGAGCAGATCAGATAATATGAAAATGCATGTACACAATCCACTGAGGGTTATCTGAGTGTTACATAGAGAGATAACAGACCTGGCTGAGATAAGCTGCTGCTAAGTGCTGTGTAATATGGTATGTGAACATAAATTTATAACAGTCGTGAATCTATGTCATTTACCGGGATACTCCAGAGCGGCGCTCACTGTATATATACACATTATACTCCAGAGCTGCGCTCACTGTATATCCACATTCTTGGCTGTAAGTCTCTGCACCCCTGACGCTCGTCCAGATAATGTAGGATTTCTCCGATATTTCTTACAATTCCTCGTGTTTTCTTATTCTCAGGTTTTTTCTTTTGTGAGTTTTGGGCGATCAAAAAAACTGGGGAAAAAAAAGCCAAAAATGATCTAATTGCGGCCAATATTCGCGGCCCTTCAGCTTTGGTAACGATCCCTGCCATGATTGTCTTCCTGTTCCCCCCTCTCCGGTGGATTTTGTCCCTTCTTCTCCTTCTTTCCCCCCTTATACGGCCACTTGGATATTCGCAGCGGCGCAGATTTCGCCATTTCTCACCGCGCTCGTTCCGGTAGACCTGGAGGATTCTGACACATACATCAATGTCCAGTGAAATGTCAGGATAGCAATGTGTCCAGGACCTTTGTATTGTCAGGGCTGTCAGCGGCCGGGGCACACGGGATATTTACGAGCCGTCAATCACAGTCCTCGCCATTAACCCCGCTGGTGTCGGGGGATTATTATGTGCGCAGATTTCCGGATCTCTGTTCCAGCCGGAGAGATTTAATGGTTGTCAGTAAATGATTCTGTAATATTCACATCAGATGTCAGACAGTCCCTGGTATTTAGGAAGTGGAGGAGCTCTGACTGATCTTATGTGTGAGGTGTCAGAAGATTTACAGCCATCAACATCGTTTGTCTTGGAATAATCCGGTGATGAATCTTCTTATGTTTCCTAAACTCGAGATCTCACCTTATTGTGTAGGAGCCTCCGTCTCTTAAGTATCCTTCGAGGTAACAATGGAGCCTTCACTCCCCGACCTCCCAGTAATCCTTATAGTAACACACCTTCCAATCCAATGGGAATGGTGCCTATAGGGCGTTGCTACCAATCCGAATTGCCATAATAAATAATGTATGGATACATGAAATGAATGGTGCCAAGTGCAGAGTATCCGTGTCAGGCTAAGAAAGTCCAAGACACGGCTCGCAAATGAAGATCTGAAGCGATCAGCAAGCGTAACACCAAAGAAGTGGGGTTGTGTTTAACCCTATAAGCCCCTCAGTCTACCTTATCATTATATATGTAGTGCATATGCTTAACATAGCTATATGTATCATTGGAGCTCCGCGTATCTGCTTCTTACCTGCAGCCACCCCTAGGGGGAGCTCATAGACATTACACATGGAACCCAGGCAGTATGCAGTATGTTCCTGAGCTCCCCCTAGTGGCTGTGAGATCACAGTGATGTTGCTCAAGTTGATGGCTAGAAGCCCTTATAGTCTATAAGATCATGTTCACATGAAGTGACACTATATCATCAGATATAGGACTGATATAAGTCAGTGATGTCATACTCATGACACTACAGCCCAATAGTGTAAGCTATAGGCTCCTGCTCATGAGCTGTGACTTCACTTGTATAAGATGGTAGAACATAGCAGCAAAGTCACTGTACATCGTATGCGTAAGAGAAGAAGCCATTACTTATTGTTATACCTGCTGTTAATAATAGATAATAAGCAAGTGACAGCATATTGTGATCTCTCCAGTACACCGCTCTGCATGGCAGGATTCTGTTCAAGAGTAGGGATGACACATATTATCTCCCGGCCTCAGATACAGATATCCAGAGTCATCTCATTGGGTTCTGGTTGATACTGCTTAGTATAAAGGTAATAAGCAAGTGACAGTACTTTTATGTTACATTCTTAACACTACAGCACAAGGCTGAGAAGTACAGGATCATGTTCACGTGCATCAACACCAACTCAAATCACAGAACCCATCAGCAGGAGCCGTTGTTCTTATGGTTACCGTACCTGATGCTATGAAATAATAAGCAAGTGACAGGAATATTAGGTCCTATTATAATCACTCTTGTATAATGCTTGGAAGAATAATATTCAACTGTAGAGATGCCACATATTATCTCCTAGCATGAGGTGCAGATAGGAGCCACAGTCCCTCATTGGGTTCTGAATGATATATAGAGGTAATAAGCAAGTGACAGCAATGTAATATATACTGTATATCACTGCATCAAAGTGTGCTATATGGCAGAAAAGTAGTGACAAATGCTATATGTGATTCAGAGTCATGCTCCATTCATGCTGCTATGCAGAGGCTTAACTTTAAGCTCCTGGGCCCTAAAGCAAAAATTATAATGGGGGCCCCACTCCCCAGGTGCTATCTATAATACTGATGTCTTCTTATTTGTAATGAGCCCTTGAGAGTCCCAGGTACTGAAGCAATGGTTATCTCTGCACCCCTTATACATATGCCTCTGCTGCTCTAATCTATAAAGATAGATAATTAGCAAGTGACTGTAGTCATAACCATGCTCCAATCATGTTGTTATGGTTAATAGGGAGACATAATTAGCAAGTGACAGCAGTGTAATCTTGTAAGAATCGTGTTCACACGCATCAGTGGCACCTGCAGACATTCCCTTCAATGATGTTGTACTAACTGTAAATAATAGGTAATGAGTTAGTGACAGAAGTGCCATACTATTCTCACTACAGAATAATCCTCTGCACTACTGGATAGTATTATCTGCAGTGAAGACATGTGTAATAGCTGGCCTATAAGGAAGTTACAGTCACGCTCTATTCATACTACTATGGTTGACAAGAATAGATAATTAGCAAGTGACAGCAGCGTAAAATGTGCAGAATGATGCTTTGTACTGTATTATAATACAATAAAACAAAAGAGACACCGAGCGCTCTGAGCGTAGTATGTGAGATAGGTTCTGATGAAAAACAATGATACGTTTATAAGTTGACCAGATGGCCTCTCACCTTGGAGGGTTGTGATTAGTCACCACCCCTTTTGGTCGCTTTCTGAGGCTGCAGATCCAAAGAGACACCGGAATACCGGTGAGGAAACGTGGAAAGACCAGGAACCAAAGGTTCTTGTTGGGGTGGAGATCTGCGCTCACTGGTGAAAAGATGACGTGAAGACCGGATTGTCCAATGTGAAGATACATTTATTTGTTACATAAAGGTAAAATAGCACGACGCGTTTACGACTGTAACAGGCCCTTTCCCAAGTGCAAAGGGTGCGGGACACGTCGGGCCAGATGCGGTGTAATATTGTAACCCCCCCTACAGTACAGGCTAGGTAATGAGTGAGTGACAGTGGTGTAATATTGTAACCCCCTCCCCTACAGTATAGGCTAGGTAATGAGCGAGTGACAGAGGTGTAATATTGTAACCCCCCTACAGTACAGGCTAGGTAATGAGTGAGTTACAATGGTGTAATATTGCAACCCCCCTACAGTACAGGCTAGGTAATGAGCAAGTGACAACGGTATAATATTGTAACGCCCCCTACAGTACAGGCTAGGTAATGAGCGAGTGACAGAGGTGTAATATTGTAACCCCCCTACAGTACAGGCTAGGTAATGAGCGAGTGACAGCGGTGTAATATTGTAACCCCCCCTACAGTACAGGCTAGGTAATGAGCGAGTGACAACGGTATAATATTGTAACGCCCCCTACAGTACAGGCTAGGTAATGAGCGAGTGACAACGGTATAATATTGTAACGCCCCCTACAGTACAGGCTAGGTAATGAGCGAGTGACAGAGGTGTAATATTGTAACCCCCCTACAGTACAGGCTAGGTAATGAGCGAGTGACAGCGGTGTAATATTGTAACCCCCCCTACAGTACAGGCTAGGTAATGAGCGAGTGACAACGGTATAATATTGTAACGCCCCCTACAGTACAGGCTAGGTAATGAGCGAGTGACAACGGTATAATATTGTAACGCCCCCTACAGTACAGGCTAGGTAATGAGCAAGTGACAACGGTATAATATTGTAACGCCCCCTACAGTACAGGCTAGGTAATGAGCGAGTGACAGAGGTGTAATATTGTAACCCCCCTACAGTACAGGCTAGGTAATGAGCGAGTGACAGCGGTGTAATATTGTAACCCCCCCTACAGTACAGGCTAGGTAATGAGCGAGTGACAACGGTATAATATTGTAACGCCCCCTACAGTACAGGCTAGGTAATGAGCGAGTGACAACGGTATAATATTGTAACGCCCCCTACAGTACAGGCTAGGTAATGAGCGAGTGACAGCGGTGTAATATTGTAACCCCCTCCCCTACAGTACAGGCTAGGTAATGAGCGAGTTACAATGGTGTAATATTGTAACCCCCTCCCCTACAGTACAGGCTAGGTAATGAGTGAGTGACAGCGGTGTAATATTGTAACCGCCTCCCCTACAGTACAGGCTAGGTAATGAGCGAGTTACAATGGTGTAATATTGTAACCCCCTCCCCTACAGTATAGGCTAGGTAATGAGCGAGTTACAATGGTGTAATATTGTAACCCCCTCCCCTACAGTACAGGCTAGGTAATTAGTGAGTGACAGTGGTGTAATATTGTAAAGCCCCCTACAGTACAGGCTAGGTAATGAGCGAGTGACAGTGGTGTAATATTGTAACCCCCCCTACAGTACAGGCTAGGTAATGAGCGAGTGACAGTGGTGTAATATTGTAACCCCCTCCCCTACAGTACAGGCTAGGTAATGAGCGAGTGACAGTGGTGTAATATTGTAACCCCCCCTACAGTACAGGCTAGGTAATGAGCGAGTGACAGTGGTGTAATATTGTAACCCCCTCCCCTACAGTATAGGCTAGGTAATGAGCGACTGACAGAGGTGTAATATTGTAACCCCCCTATAGTACAGGCTAGGTAATGAGTGAGTTACAATGGTGTAATATTGTAACCCCCTCCCCTACAGTATAGGCTAGGTAATTAGTGAGTGACAGTGGTGTAATATTGTAAAGCCCCCTACAGTACAGGCTAGGTAATGAGCGAGTGACAGCGGTGTAATATTGTAACCCCCTACAGTACAGGCTAGGTAATGAGCGAGTGACAGCGGTGTAATCTTGTAACCCCCCCCTACAGTACAGGCTAGGTAATAAGTGAGTGACAGTCACTGCGGTGTGTATACGAGTCTGGCGATGTCACTGCGGTGTGTATACCAGTCTGGTGATGTCACTGCGGTGTGTATACCAGTCTGGTGATGTCACTGCAGTGTGTATACGAGTCTGGCGATGTCACTGCGGTGTGTATACGAGTCTGGCGATGTCACTGCGGTGTGTATACCAGTCTGGTGATGTCACTGCGGTGTGTATACCAGTCTGGCGATGTCACTGCAGTGTGTATACGAGTCTGGCGATGTCACTGCGGTGTGTATACCAGTCTGGTGATGTCACTGCGGTGTGTATACCAGTCTGGTGATGTCACTGCAGTGTGTATACGAGTCTGGCGATGTCACTGCGGTGTGTATACGAGTCTGGCGATGTCACTGCGGTGTGTATACCAGTCTGGTGATGTCACTGCGGTGTGTATACCAGTCTGGCGATGTCACTGCGGTGTGTATACGAGTCTGGCGATGTCACTGCGGTGTGTATACCAGTCTGGTGATGTCACTGCGGTGTGTATACCAGTCTGGTGATGTCACTGCGGTGTGTATACGAGTCTGGCGATGTCACTGCGGTGTGTATACCAGTCTGGTGATGTCACTGCGGTGTGTATACCAGTCTGGTGATGTCACTGCGGTGTGTATACGAGTCTGGCGATGTCACTGCGGTGTGTATACGAGTCTGGCGATGTCACTGCGGTGTGTATACGAGTCTGGCGATGTCACTGCGGTGTGTATACGAGTCTGGCGATGTCACTGCGGTGTGTATAGGAGTCTGGCGATGTCACTGCGGTGTGTATACCAGTCTGGCGATGTCACTGCGGTGTGTATACCAGTCTGGCGATGTCACTGCGGTGTGTATACGAGTCTGGCGATGTCACTGCGGTGTGTATACCAGTCTGGCGATGTCACTGCGGTGTGTATACCAGTCTGGCGATGTCACTGCGGTGTGTATACCAGTCTGGCGATGCCACTGCGGTGTGTATACCAGTCTGGCGATGTCACTGCGGTGTGTATACGAGTCTGGCGATGTCACTGCGGTGTGTATAAGAGTCTGGCGATGTCACTGCGGTGTGTATACCAGTCTGGCGATGTCACTGCGGTGTGTATACCAGTCTGGCGATGTCACTGCGGTGTGTATAAGAGTCTGGCGATGTCACTGCGGTGTGTATACCAGTCTGGCGATGTCACTGCGGTGTGTATACGAGTCTGGCGATGTCACTGCGGTGTGTATACGAGTCTGGCGATGTCACTGCGGTGTGTATACCAGTCTGGCGATGTCACTGCGGTGTGTATACGAGTCTGGCGATGTCACTGCGGTGTGTATACCAGTCTGGCGATGTCACTGCGGTGTGTATACCAGTCTGGCGATGCCACTGCGGTGTGTATACCAGTCTGGCGATGTCACTGCGGTGTGTATACGAGTCTGGCGATGTCACTGCGGTGTGTATACCAGTCTGGCGATGTCACTGCGGTGTGTATACCAGTCTGGCGATGTCACTGCGGTGTGTATACCAGTCTGGCGATGTCACTGCGGTGTGTATACCAGTCTGGCGATGTCACTGCGGTGTGTATACCAGTCTGGCGATGTCACTGCGGTGTGTATACCAGTCTGGCGATGTCACTGCGGTGTGTATACCAGTCTGGCGATGTCACTGCGGTGTGTATACGAGTCTGGCGATGTCACTGCGGTGTGTATACCAGTCTGGCGATGTCACTGCGGTGTGTATACCAGTCTGGCGATGTCACTGCGGTGTGTATACGAGTCTGGCGATGTCACTGCGGTGTGTATACCAGTCTGGCGATGTCACTGCGGTGTGTATACCAGTCTGGCGATGTCACTGCGGTGTGTATACCAGTCTGGCGATGTCACTGCGGTGTGTATACCAGTCTGGCGATGCCACTGCGGTGTGTATACCAGTCTGGCGATGTCACTGCGGTGTGTATACCAGTCTGGCGATGTCACTGCGGTGTGTATACCAGTCTGGCGATGTCACTGCGGTGTGTATACCAGTCTGGCGATGTCACTGCGGTGTGTATACCAGTCTGGCGATGTCACTGCGGTGTGTATACCAGTCTGGCGATGTCACTGCGGTGTGTATACCAGTCTGGCGATGTCACTGCGGTGTGTATACGAGTCTGGCGATGTCACTGCGGTGTGTATACCAGTCTGGCGATGTCACTGCGGTGTGTATAGGAGTCTGGCGATGTCACTGCGGTGTGTATACCAGTCTGGCGATGTCACTGCGGTGTGTATACCAGTCTGGCGATGTCACTGCGGTGTGTATACCAGTCTGGCGATGTCACTGCGGTGTGTATACGAGTCTGGCGATGTCACTGCGGTGTGTATACGAGTCTGGCGATGTCACTGCGGTGTGTATACGAGTCTGGCGATGTCACTGCGGTGTGTATACGAGTCTGGCGATGTCACTGCGGTGTGTATACGAGTCTGGCGATGTCACTGCGGTGTGTATACGAGTCTGGCGATGTCACTGCGGTGTGTATACGAGTCTGGCGATGTCACTGCGGTGTGTATACGAGTCTGGCGATGTCACTGCGGTGTGTATACGAGTCTGGCGATGTCACTGCGGTGTGTATACGAGTCTGGCGATGTCACTGCGGTGTGTATACGAGTCTGGCGATGTCACTGCGGTGTGTATACCAGTCTGGCGATGTCACTGCGGTGTGTATACCAGTCTGGCGATGTCACTGCGGTGTGTATACGAGTCTGGCGATGTCACTGCGGTGTGTATACGAGTCTGGCGATGTCACTGCGGTGTGTATACCAGTCTGGCGATGTCACTGCGGTGTGTATAGGAGTCTGGCGATGTCACTGCGGTGTGTATACGAGTCTGGCGATGTCACTGCGGTGTGTATACGAGTCTGGCGATGTCACTGCGGTGTGTATACGAGTCTGGCGATGTCACTGCGGTGTGTATACCAGTCTGGCGATGTCACTGCGGTGTGTATACCAGTCTGGCGATGTCACTGCGGTGTGTATACCAGTCTGGCGATGTCACTGCGGTGTGTATACGAGTCTGGCGATGTCACTGCGGTGTGTATACGAGTCTGGCGATGTCACTGCGGTGTGTATACGAGTCTGGCGATGTCACTGCGGTGTGTATACGAGTCTGGCGATGTCACTGCGGTGTGTATACGAGTCTGGCGATGTCACTGCGGTGTGTATACCAGTCTGGCGATGTCACTGCGGTGTGTATACCAGTCTGGCGATGTCACTGCGGTGTGTATACGAGTCTGGCGATGTCACTGCGGTGTGTATACGAGTCTGGCGATGTCACTGTGGTGTGTATACGAGTCTGGCGATGTCACTGCGGTGTGTATACCAGTCTGGCGATGTCACTGCGGTGTGTATACGAGTCTGGCGATGTCACTGCGGTGTGTATACGAGTCTGGCGATGTCACTGCGGTGTGTATACCAGTCTGGCGATGTCACTGCGGTGTGTATAGGAGTCTGGCGATGTCACTGCGGTGTGTATACGAGTCTGGCGATGTCACTGCGGTGTGTATACGAGTCTGGCGATGTCACTGCGGTGTGTATACCAGTCTGGCGATGTCACTGCGGTGTGTATACCAGTCTGGCGATGTCACTGCGGTGTGTATACGAGTCTGGCGATGTCACTGCGGTGTGTATACGAGTCTGGCGATGTCACTGCGGTGTGTATACCAGTCTGGCGATGTCACTGCGGTGTGTATAGGAGTCTGGCGATGTCACTGCGGTGTGTATACGAGTCTGGCGATGTCACTGCGGTGTGTATACGAGTCTGGCGATGTCACTGCGGTGTGTATACCAGTCTGGCGATGTCACTGCGGTGTGTATACCAGTCTGGCGATGTCACTGCGGTGTGTATACGAGTCTGGCGATGTCACTGCGGTGTGTATAGGAGTCTGGCGATGTCACTGCGGTGTGTATAGGAGTCTGGCGATGTCACTGCGGTGTGTATACGAGTCTGGCGATGTCACTGCGGTGTGTATACGAGTCTGGCGATGTCACTGCGGTGTGTATACGAGTCTGGCGATGTCACTGCGGTGTGTATACCAGTCTGGCGATGTCACTGCGGTGTGTATACCAGTCTGGCGATGCCACTGCGGTGTGTATAGGAGTCTGGCGATGTCACTGCGGTGTGTATACGAGTCTGGCGATGTCACTGCGGTGTGTATACCAGTCTGGCGATGCCACTGCGGTGTGTATAGGAGTCTGGCGATGTCACTGCGGTGTGTATACGAGTCTGGTGATGTCACTGCGGTGTGTATACCAGTCTGGCGATGTCACTGCGGTGTGTATAGGAGTCTGGCGATGTCACTGCGGTGTGTATACGAGTCTGGCGATGTCACTGCGGTGTGTATACCAGTCTGGCGATGTCACTGCGGTGTGTATACGAGTCTGGCGATGTCACTGCGGTGTGTATACGAGTCTGGCGATGTCACTGCGGTGTGTATACCAGTCTGGCGATGTCACTGCGGTGTGTATACCAGTCTGGCGATGTCACTGCGGTGTGTATACCAGTCTGGCGATGTCACTGCGGTGTGTATACGAGTCTGGCGATGTCACTGCGGTGTGTATACGAGTCTGGCGATGTCACTGCGGTGTGTATACGAGTCTGGCGATGTCACTGCGGTGTGTATACGAGTCTGGCGATGTCACTGCGGTGTGTATACGAGTCTGGCGATGTCACTGCGGTGTGTATACGAGTCTGGCGATGTCACTGCGGTGTGTATACCAGTCTGGCGATGTCACTGCGGTGTGTATAGGAGTCTGGCGATGTCACTGCGGTGTGTATACCAGTCTGGCGATGTCACTGCGGTGTGTATACGAGTCTGGCGATGTCACTGCGGTGTGTATAGGAGTCTGGCGATGTCACTGCGGTGTGTATACCAGTCTGGCGATGCCACTGCGGTGTGTATAGGAGTCTGGCGATGTCACTGCGGTGTGTATACGAGTCTGGCGATGTCACTGCGGTGTGTATACCAGTCTGGCGATGTCACTGCGGTGTGTATACCAGTCTGGCGATGCCACTGCGGTGTGTATAGGAGTCTGGCGATGTCACTGCGGTGTGTATACGAGTCTGGCGATGTCACTGCGGTGTGTATACCAGTCTGGCGATGTCACTGCGGTGTGTATACCAGTCTGGCGATGTCACTGCGGTGTGTATACCAGTCTGGCGATGTCACTGCGGTGTGTATACGAGTCTGGCGATGTCACTGCGGTGTGTATACCAGTCTGGCGATGTCACTGCGGTGTGTATACCAGTCTGGCGATGCCACTGCGGTGTGTATACCAGTCTGGCGATGTCACTGCGGTGTGTATACCAGTCTGGCGATGTCACTGCGGTGTGTATACCAGTCTGGCGATGTCACTGCGGTGTGTATACGAGTCTGGCGATGTCACTGCGGTGTGTATACGAGTCTGGCGATGTCACTGCGGTGTGTATACGAGTCTGGCGATGTCACTGCGGTGTGTATACCAGTCTGGCGATGCCACTGCGGTGTGTATACCAGTCTGGCGATGTCACTGCGGTGTGTATACGAGTCTGGCGATGTCACTGCGGTGTGTATAGGAGTCTGGCGATGTCACTGCGGTGTGTATACGAGTCTGGCGATGTCACTGCGGTGTGTATACCAGTCTGGCGATGTCACTGCGGTGTGTATACCAGTCTGGCGATGTCACTGCGGTGTGTATACGAGTCTGGCGATGTCACTGCGGTGTGTATACCAGTCTGGCGATGTCACTGCGGTGTGTATACGAGTCTGGCGATGTCACTGCGGTGTGTATACGAGTCTGGCGATGTCACTGCGGTGTGTATACGAGTCTGGCGATGTCACTGCGGTGTGTATACGAGTCTGGCGATGTCACTGCGGTGTGTATACGAGTCTGGCGATGTCACTGCGGTGTGTATACGAGTCTGGCGATGTCACTGCGGTGTGTATACCAGTCTGGCGATGTCACTGCGGTGTGTATACCAGTCTGGCGATGTCACTGCGGTGTGTATACCAGTCTGGCGATGTCACTGCGGTGTGTATACCAGTCTGGCGATGTCACTGCGGTGTGTATACGAGTCTGGCGATGTCACTGCGGTGTGTATACCAGTCTGGCGATGTCACTGCGGTGTGTATACCAGTCTGGCGATGTCACTGCGGTGTGTATACGAGTCTGGCGATGTCACTGCGGTGTGTATACGAGTCTGGCGATGTCACTGCGGTGTGTATACGAGTCTGGCGATGTCACTGCGGTGTGTATACGAGTCTGGCGATGTCACTGCGGTGTGTATACGAGTCTGGCGATGTCACTGCGGTGTGTATACGAGTCTGGCGATGTCACTGCGGTGTGTATACGAGTCTGGCGATGTCACTGCGGTGTGTATACGAGTCTGGCGATGTCACTGCGGTGTGTATACCAGTCTGGCGATGTCACTGCGGTGTGTATACCAGTCTGGCGATGTCACTGCGGTGTGTATACCAGTCTGGCGATGTCACTGCGGTGTGTATACCAGTCTGGCGATGTCACTGCGGTGTGTATACGAGTCTGGCGATGTCACTGCGGTGTGTATACCAGTCTGGCGATGTCACTGCGGTGTGTATACCAGTCTGGCGATGTCACTGCGGTGTGTATACGAGTCTGGCGATGTCACTGCGGTGTGTATACGAGTCTGGCGATGTCACTGCGGTGTGTATACGAGTCTGGCGATGTCACTGCGGTGTGTATACGAGTCTGGCGATGTCACTGCGGTGTGTATACCAGTCTGGCGATGTCACTGCGGTGTGTATACGAGTCTGGCGATGTCACTGCGGTGTGTATACGAGTCTGGCGATGTCACTGCGGTGTGTATACCAGTCTGGCGATGTCACTGCGGTGTGTATACCAGTCTGGCGATGTCACTGCGGTGTGTATACCAGTCTGGCGATGTCACTGCGGTGTGTATACCAGTCTGGCGATGTCACTGCGGTGTGTATACGAGTCTGGCGATGTCACTGCGGTGTGTATACGAGTCTGGCGATGTCACTGCGGTGTGTATACGAGTCTGGCGATGTCACTGCGGTGTGTATACCAGTCTGGTGATGTCACTGCGGTGTGTATACCAGTCTGGCGATGTCACTGCGGTGTGTATACCAGTCTGGCGATGTCACTGCGGTGTGTATACCAGTCTGGCGATGTCACTGCGGTGTGTATACCAGTCTGGCGATGTCACTGCGGTGTGTATACCAGTCTGGCGATGTCACTGCGGTGTGTATACCAGTCTGGCGATGTCACTGCGGTGTGTATACGAGTCTGGCGATGTCACTGCGGTGTGTATACCAGTCTGGCGATGTCACTGCGGTGTGTATACCAGTCTGGCGATGTCACTGCGGTGTGTATACGAGTCTGGCGATGTCACTGCGGTGTGTATACGAGTCTGGCGATGTCACTGCGGTGTGTATACGAGTCTGGCGATGTCACTGCGGTGTGTATACGAGTCTGGCGATGTCACTGCGGTGTGTATACGAGTCTGGCGATGTCACTGCGGTGTGTATACCAGTCTGGCGATGTCACTGCGGTGTGTATACGAGTCTGGCGATGTCACTGCG
Organism: Leptodactylus fuscus; assembly: GCF_031893055.1. Classification (NCBI taxonomy): domain Eukaryota; kingdom Metazoa; phylum Chordata; class Amphibia; order Anura; family Leptodactylidae; genus Leptodactylus; species Leptodactylus fuscus. The sequence continues at coordinate 4,272,614 of NC_134265.1, read as the reverse complement.
GTGTGTATACCAGTCTGGCGATGTCACTGCGGTGTGTATACGAGTCTGGCGATGTCACTGCGGTGTGTATACCAGTCTGGCGATGTCACTGCGGTGTGTATACGAGTCTGGCGATGTCACTGCGGTGTGTATACGAGTCTGGCGATGTCACTGCGGTGTGTATACCAGTCTGGCGATGTCACTGCGGTGTGTATACGAGTCTGGCGATGTCACTGCGGTGTGTATACGAGTCTGGCGATGTCACTGCAGTGTGTATACGAGTCTGGCGATGTCACTGCGGTGTGTATACCAGTCTGGCGATGTCACTGCGGTGTGTATACCAGTCTGGCGATGTCACTGCGGTGTGTATACCAGTCTGGCGATGTTCCGGTTTCTGACTTCTCTCAGACATCTTGGCCTCTTCTAGATCTTCAGACGTCGGAGATGTTTGTCTTCGGGTCCTGCGGGTAATCTCTTGTCGCCTCCTCTGTGTGACCCGCGTATCGGCAGCGCTGACATCTCACATTCCTCGCCACGTCCGCCGCTGACACGCGCTCACCTCATTTACATAGTAACGTCTTGACTTGGCTGCCCCCTGGTGATTGCACCGGCCCGGCCCAGGAAAGGTCATCAGAAATGAATATTACATTAACCCCGGGGCCCCCGACCTTCTCCGGGGCCGCCGCGGCGCCGCCTGATCCGCACAGCAGTCTGGGAAAGTTCTGCTCAGAGTTATATCTGAGGTGAGAGCGACAACCAAGGCGAGACGCCAAGATGGAGGCAGAGGAGGAGGAGGAGGATAGAACGGAGGGGCGCAGTGATGGGGGTTATCCTGACTGGCCCACTGTTAGTACCCAGCTTTCCCAGACTCCTGCAGAGCCCAGCTTTCTATCAGTAAATATACAGGTGCTGAGCATAACCATTCAGGAGTCCTGGAAAGCTGGGGGGGGGGGGGAGCAGCATCGGCCATATTGGATGTCACACAACTTTCCCAGACACTGATAGAACTCTATGTAACACAATGATAGAAGACGGCAGCTTAAAGGGGAAGTCCAAATGTATCATTCATCTCCAAAATTCTGTGCAGATCTGTTTCTTATGACGTCTTTATCACACCTCTGCTCTGTTTATCTGATACATTGCTCCAAATCCCCTGCTTAGACATCAAGTTACATGAAACAATTCCAATACCTGAAGCCACCACTAGGGGGAGCACAATGTATATAGAGTCTGCAGAAAGCTCCTGAGCTCCCCCTACTGGTGGCTTCAGATAGTAAAATATTATCATGTAACTCTGTGCAGGGGATTTGGTAATGTCTACGCCATAGACGGTGTGACCCTCTGCGGTATATCCTCCATACATCGCTCCTTCCTGCAGACGTCTTCTTTCTTCCGGATTTATCATCCACGTCTGGTGACTTCTCCTTGGCGTCGTCTTCCTTCCAAGTGCAGATATTTCCAGACTCTTCACCTGTCACTTGGGACTGAGCCGCCGACTACTCTGACGTCTTATTAAATCCTATCGTGAGCGCGGCGAGTTGTGTGATGTGCCCGATCCACATCCAGATCGTCCGCACGTGTCACGTCTCCATGTAGTAGGATCCTCAGGAAATAGCTGACATTCTGCGCTGATCGCTACCACATGGTCCAGACAATCCGCAGTGTGAACATGACTCGTATGACTATAACCGCCATATTGTACCTAAATAATACCGCCATAAGGTGCCAAGTATGATTTGTATACTGTCTCCAGTAATACTGCCATACACTGCATTGCCATATTTCAGATTCATTTTATAAACTTTCACCATGAAAAAGAAGCCATATAACAGAGGCGTAGTGTGCGCTGCCCCATAGTGTGCGCTGCCCCATAGTGTGCACTGCCCCATAGTGTGCGCTGCCCCATAGTGTGCGCTGCCCCATAGTGTGCGCTGCCCCATAGTGTGCGCTGCCCCATAGTGTGCGCTGCCCCATAGTGTGCGCTGCCCCATAGTGTGCGCTGCCCCATAAAACCGCCATTTAGTGCTGAGATAAAAGAACAACTTATACAGTGTCCAGGAGCAGAACTATACTATAGAACCCATTTGGTGGGGGGTCCTGTAGCCATTAGACGGACCCTTCTCTATGACAGGCACCCATTTGGTGGGGGGTCCTGTACCCATTAGATGGTCCCTTCTCTATGACAGGCACCCATTTGGTGGGGGGTCCTGTACCCATTAGATGGACCCTTCTCTATGACAGGCACCCATTTGGTGGGGGGTCCAGTACCCATTAGACGGACCCTTCTCTATGACAGGCACCCATTTGGTGGGGGGTCCTGTACCCATTAGATGGACCCTTCTCTATGACAGGCACCCATTTGGTGGGGGGTCCAGTACCCATTAGACGGACCCTTCTCTATGACAGGCACCCATTTGGTGGGGGGTCCAGTACCCATTAGACGGACCCTTCTCTATGACAGGCACCCATTTGGTGGGGGGTCCTGTAGCCATTAGACGGACCCTTCTCTATGACAGGCACCCATTTGGTGGGGGGTCCTGTACCCATTAGATGGACCCTTCTCTATGACAGGCACCCATTTGGTGGGGGGTCCTGTAGCCATTAGACGGACCCTTCTCTATGACAGGCACCCATTTGGTGGGGGGTCCAGTACCCATTAGACGGACCCTTCTCTATGACAGGCACCCATTTGGTGGGGGGTCCTGTACCCATTAGACGGACCCTTCTCTATGACAGGCACCCATTTGGTGGGGGGTCCTGTACCCATTAGACGGACCCTTCTCTATGACAGGCACCCATTTGGTGGGGGGTCCTGTACCCATTAGATGGTCCCTTCTCTATGACAGGCACCCATTTGGTGGGGGGTCCAGTACCCATTAGACGGACCCTTCTCTATGACAGGCACCCATTTGGTGGGGGGTCCTGTAGCCATTAGATGGACCCTTCTCTATGACAGGCACCCATTTGGTGGGGGGTCCTGTAGCCATTAGACGGACCCTTCTCTATGACAGGCACCCATTTGGTGGGGGGTCCAGTACCCATTAGACGGTCCCTTCTCTATGACAGGCACCCATTTGGTGGGGGGTCCAGTACCCATTAGACGGTCCCTTCTCTATGACAGGCACCCATTTGGTGGGGGGCCCAGTACCCATTAGATGGTCCCTTCTCTATGACAGGCACACACTGTTATATCCAGATCCCAGTTTCCCCACTACAATATGTTAATGGGGCAGATACCCCCTGAGGGGCAATTCTTCGCTTTGTTCCTTCTATAATTTGCATATTTTGCCCGATCTTTGTCGTTCTCGTATAATTTCCTCCAGACTTACAATAAACCTCGGACGCCGCTATAAACCGTCCCGTTACATTGGCGCTGGAGTCACAATGGAGACGTCTCGGCCATGACACCCGCAGCGGCACGACATGATTGACACGGCCGTTCCACATGAGCTCCGCACAAATCCTCTTCCACTCTGTGCCGGGAGGATTGCGCTCCCCTGCGCCAGATTACGGGATCTAGTTAAGTCCACTAAGCAGCAGCGGCCGCGTCCAGTGACCAGCTGTCATATCACCGGCACTGGATAATTGGACACGCCAGGCTGACTGCTGACAGGTCTCTGTACACCGGGGGCGGCCGCGCGGCTCTGCACCGCCTGCTCCTCACACTCGCGGCCGCATGTACATTTATAAACTGGATATTACCCAGTTCGTGGGCCAGCAGGACATAGGGCAGGCCACCGGCCTCAGGAGGAAGCTCACGAGTATGGGGGGTGAGAAGTACAGATTAAGTGTGAGCAATCGGAATCGGAAAAGATCGGATTCTGATCAGCGATCAGGTAAATTTCATGATCACGACCAAGAAGACCAAGAAAAAAGACCGGTGGAGAAGACCAGAGCGAAGACGTTGGGGTGGAGGACAAGTCCACAAGGAAGGGATTCAACAGATTTATCACCAACTTCTACTCTAATTTTTGATCATCTCAGACCCCCCCCCCCATTCTTGAGCTCCTTCAAGAAGAAACGACCCTTCCTAGGTCTTCATTGTAGACACCAATCGGTGCAAGGTTGGCTGGAGGAACATCTGAGCCAAAGGAGTCATCATCAAGAAAGCAGTCAAGATGCCCCAAACCAAAAATGAGGAAAAGAAGTAACAGAAGACGAGTCAGAGGCCAAACCAGGAGGAAAACTACAAGTACCAGGTGCCAAAGCCAAAGGAGAAAGATGGAGGCCAAGTCCAAAGGCAAGGGCCAGGGTCAAAACACAAAGCATGGAAAGCTCAGATAGAATGGACCTTATACACAGCAGGGGAATCCGGTCACATCTTAGAGATGTCTTGTCAGAAGAAGTCTTCATGGAAGTTCTCGAAAACAGAAGACTTGGAGAACCTTGAATGGACCAGAACCAAGCATGGGGAGATGTATTCAGCCTTAAAAAGACTTGGGGTAGTGATTTGGTCTAATGGAGTCCTCAGTGCTAAGCAATCTTCAGGAGACATCTGGGGTGTCCGTCCTATGGTCAAAGTGTGGTGGGTCCTCTGTTCAGGATCTTCTCGTGGCCAGAGCAGAGAAGGATACAAAGGACCATCTCTGAAGGACCTGACATAGCCAGTCTACTGAGGAGATGGACACAATGTAATATTTAATCTCCCCTGTAGGGGGTGCTGCAGAGAAATTAAACCCTGCCAAGTCCCCCAGATAAGAGCTGAGGGTCCAGCAGGGGGCGCTGTGGAATCAGTTAGTGGTCAGGATCCTCTAATGATCAGACATTGTCCAAATCAGACAAAGGGGTAAATCTTCACGGCACCATTGCGTCCTGGGGGTTCATTACCTTCCTCCAGGGGAGGGGGCGTCGCTCTATCTTGTGTTCACAAAGGGTTAATATGCTGCAATAAATAGAGACGATTAATAATTGAGCGTTGCGGCCTGACCTCACAAGGTATAATACAGGATAAGTAATGTAATGTATGTACACAGTGACTGCACCAGCAGAATAGTGAGCGCAGCTCTGGAGTATAATACAGGATAAGTAATGTAATGTATGTACACAGTGACTGCACCAGCAGAATAGTGAGCGCAGCTCTGGGGTATAATACAAGATAAGTAATGTAATGTATGTACACAGTGACTGTACCAGCAGAATAGTGAGCGCAGCTCTGGAGTATAATACAGGATAAGTAATGTAATGTATGTACACAGTGACTGTACCAGCAGAATAGTGAGCGCAGCTCTGGGGTATAATACAGGATAAGTAATGTAATGTATGTACACAGTGACTGTACCAGCAGAATAGTGAGCGCGGCTCTGGAGTATAATACAGGATAAGTAATGTAATGTATGTACACAGTGACTGTACCAGCAGAATAGTGAGCGCAGCTCTGGAGTATAATACAGGATAAGTAATGTAATGTATGTACACAGTGACTGCACCAGCAGAATAGTGAGCGCGGCTCTGGGGTATAATACAGGATAAGTAATGTAATGTATGTACACAGTGACTGCACCAGCAGAATAGTGAGCGCAGCTCTGGGGTATAATACAAGATAAGTAATGTAATGTATGTACACAGTGACTGCACCAGCAGAATAGTGAGCGCGGCTCTGGAGTATAATACAGGATAAGTAATGTAATGTATGTACACAGTGACTGTACCAGCAGAATAGTGAGCGCAGCTCTGGAGTATAATACAGGATAAGTAATGTAATGTATGTACAGAGTGACTGCACCAGCAGAATAGTGAGCGCAGCTCTGGAGTATAATACAGGATAAGTAATGTAATGTATGTACACAGTGACTGCACCAGCAGAATAGTGAGCGCAGCTCTGGAGTATAATACAGGATAAATAATGTAATGTATGTACACAGTGACTGCACCAGCAGAATAGTGAGCGCAGCTCTGGAGTATAATACAGGATAAGTAATGTAATGTATGTACACAGTGACTGTACCAGCAGAATAGTGAGCGCAGCTCTGGAGTATAATACAGGATAAGTAATGTATGTACACAGTGACTGTACCAGCAGAATAGTGAGCGCAGCTCTGGAGTATAATACAGGATAAGTAATGTATGTACACAGTGACTGCACCAGCAGAATAGTGAGCGCAGCTCTGGGGTATAATACAGGATAAGTAATGTATGTACACAGTGACTGCACCAGCAGAATAGTGAGCGCAGCTCTGGGGTATAATACAGGATAAGTAATGTAATGTATGTACACAGTGACTGTACCAGCAGAATAGTGAGCGCAGCTCTGGAGTATAATACAGGATAAGTAATGTATGTACACAGTGACTGCACCAGCAGAATAGTGAGCGCAGCTCTGGGGTATAATACAGGATAAGTAATGTAATGTATGTACACAGTGACTGTACCAGCAGAATAGTGAGCGCAGCTCTGGAGTATAATACAGGATAAGTAATGTAATGTATGTACACAGTGACTGTACCAGCAGAATAGTGAGCGCAGCTCTGGAGTATAATACAGGATAAGTAATGTAATGTATGTACACAGTGACTGTACCAGCAGAATAGTGAGCGCAGCTCTGGAGTATAATACAGGATAAGTAATGTAATGTATGTACACAGTGACTGTACCAGCAGAATAGTGAGCGCAGCTCTGGGGTATAATACAGGATAAGTAATGTAATGTATGTACACAGTGACTGCACCAGCAGAATAGTGAGCGCAGCTCTGGAGTATAATACAGGATAAGTAATGTAATGTATGTACACAGTGACTGTACCAGCAGAATAGTGAGCGCAGCTCTGGAGTATAATACAGGATAAGTAATGTAATGTATGTACACAGTGACTGTACCAGCAGAATAGTGAGCGCAGCTCTGGAGTATAATACAGGATAAGTAATGTAATGTATGTACACAGTGACTGTACCAGCAGAATAGTGAGCGCAGCTCTGGAGTATAATACAGGATAAGTAATGTAATGTATGTACACAGTGACTGTACCAGCAGAATAGTGAGTGCAGCTCTGGAGTATAATACAGGATAAGTAATGTAATGTATGTACACAGTGACTGTACCAGCAGAATAGTGAGTGCAGCTCTGGAGTATAATACAGGATATACTTTAGGGTCAGACATCAGTATTAGACGCGTTTGCTCTTCCTGGATGTTTTCTTATTAGCATATTATTAACCCTTTATTATTTGACTACTTGTTGGTAGTTCCGGCTCCACCAGCTATGTTGGGTTAATATCCCTGATATTTCCCATATTTGGGGCAGTATACGATATTCTGTATATTTCTCGCCGCGGCGTTTACATCACATTTATAAATATTCAGCCCGTCAGTCAGGTAAGTGATTAGTTTTCCGGTAAGTGCCGTCTCTTCCTCGCTCTTACATCTTCGCTTACATCTTTGTTTTCTTGGGTATGCTCGGACATCTTAGATCATTCGCTCTACTCGCTGAGATTTTTCTACTTCTGTTGACCTTAAAGTCCCCATTTTTTAAATTTTGTTACTGTAGGGCGGTATTATCTAGGTATAGTATGGCGGTATTATGTTGGCACTATATAGCACTACAATTATTTTGTTACTGTAGGGCGGTATTATCTAGGTATAGTATGGCGGTAGTATGTTGGCACTATATGACACCATAATATTTAGATACTGTATGAAGGTATTATGGGGCTCGTCCCCCTGCAGTGAGTGCGGGTGAAGGTTCTGGGACCCTGTATAAATCTATATCTGATCACCCATCATGTGCCCTGTATAATACCGCGACACTCCTATAGGGTAGAATGGACCGGGCTACTGCTGCTTCCTGTAGCCCGTCACTAGTCAGGCCGGTCTCTATGGCGGCCGCTCCATGTGCTCCATATATAACTGCAGACTGACATTGCTGATACCACTGAGCCGCCGTATATCACCTGCAGCGGCTGAGCTCAGCTCCTGCTTTATGGTCGGTCCCTGGAGAGTCTCGTAGATTATCTGCGGACTACAGAGCATTGTGAGGAGGTCTCAGCCCCAGTCAGCGACTTTACCGGAGACACCGCGTATATCAACGAGTGACGGACGAGACCTGATAGACGGAACCGATAAACTATCAGGTACAGGCAAATCCTATACCGGGAAGGAAGGAGGAGACTCCTGTGGTAGAGAGACAGTCTACTGAACAGTATATAATACAGGTCTGTGTAGTATATAGGGAGGGAGCTGACTACATACAGATTATACAGTCACCACAAGGAGGAGCTCACTATATACAGATTATACAGTCACCACTAGGAGGAGCTCACTACATACAGATTATACAGTCACCACTAGGAGGAGCTCACTACATACAGATTATACAGTCACCACTAGGAGGAGCTCACTACATACAGATTATACAGTCACCACTAGGAGGAGCTCACTACATACAGATTATACAGTCACCACAAGGAGGAGCTCACTACATACAGATTATACAGTCACCACTAGGGGGAGCTCACTACATACAGATTATACAGTCACCACTAGGAGGAGCTCACTACATACAGATTATACAGTCACCACTAGGGGGAGATCATTACATACAGATTATACAGTCACCACTAGGGGGAGCTCACTACATACAGATTATACAGTCACCACTAGGGGGAGCTCACTACATACAGATTATACAGTCACCACTAGTAGAAGCTCACTACATACAGAATATACAGTCACCACTAGAGGGAGCTCACTACATACAGATTATACAGTCACCACTAGGGGGAGATCATTACATACAGATTATACAGTCACCACAAGGAGGAGCTCACTACATACAGATTATACAGTCACCACTAGGAGGAGCTCACTACCTACAGATTATACAGTCACCACTAGAGGGAGCTCACTACATACAGATTATACAGTCACCACTAGGGGGAGCTCACTACATACAGATTATACAGTCACCACTAGAGGGAGCTCACTACATACAGATTATACAGTCACCACTAGGAGGAGCTCACTACATACAGATTATACAGTCACCACTAGGGGGAGCTCACTACATACAGATTATACAGTCACCACTAGAGGGAGCTCACTACATACAGATTATACAGTCACCACTAGGGGGAGCTCACTACATACAGATTATACAGTCACCACTAGGGGGAGCTCACTACATACAGATTATACAGTCACCACTAGGGGGAGCTCACTACATACAGATTATACTGTCACCACTAGGGGGAGCTCACTACATACAGATTATACAGTCACCACTAGGGGGAGCTCACTACATACAGATTATACAGTCACCACTAGGAGGAGCTCACTACATACAGATTATACAGTCACCACTAGAAGGAGCTCACTACATACAGATTATACAGTCACCACTAGGAGGAGCTCACTACATACAGATTATACAGTCACCACTAGGAGGAGCTCACTACATACAGATTATACAGTCACCACTAGGAGGAGCTCACTACATACAGATTATAAAGTCACCACTAGGAGGAGCTCACTACATACAGATTATACAGTCACCACTAGGAGGAGCTTACTACATACAGATTATACAGTCACCACTAGGAGGAGCTCACTACATACAGATTATACAGTCACCACTAGGGAGAGCTCACTACATACAGATTATACAGTCACCACTAGAGGGAGCTCACTACATACAGATTATACAGTCACCACTACGGGGAGCTCACTACATACAGATTATACCGTCACCACTAGGGGGAGCTCACTACATACAGATTATACAGTCACCACTAGGGGGAGCTCACTACATACAGATTATACAGTCACCACTAGGGGGAGCACACTACATACAGATTATACAGTCACCACTAGGGGGAGCTCACTACATACAGATTATACAGTCACCACTAGGAGGAGCTCACTACATACAGATTATACAGTCACCACTACAGGGAGCTCACTACATACAGATTATACAGTCACCACTAGGAGGAGCTCACTACATACAGATTATACAGTCACCACTAGGAGGAGCTCACTACATACAGATTATACAGCCACCACTAGGAGGAGCTCACTACATACAGATAATACAGTCACCACTAGGGGGAGCTCACTACATACAGATTATACAGTCACCACTAGAGGGAGCTCACTACATACAGATTATACAGTCACCACTAGAGGGAGCTCACTACATACAGATTATACAGTCACCACTAGGGGGAGCTCACTACATACAGATTATACAGTCACCACTAGGTGGAGCTCACTACATACAGATTATACAGTCACCACTAGGGGGAGCTCACTACATACAGATTATACAGTCACCACTAGAGGGAGCTCACTACATACAGATTATACAGTCACCACTAGGAGGAGCTGACTACATATAGATTATACAGTCACCACTAGGGGGAGCTCACTACATACAGATTATACAGTCACCAATAGGAGGAGCTCACTACATACAGATTATTCAGTCACCAATAGGAGGAGCTCACTACATACAGATTATTCAGTCACCACTAGGAGGAGCTCACTACATACAGATTATACAGTCACCACTAGGGGGAGCTCACTACATGCAGATTTTACAGTCACCACTAGAGGGAGCTCACTACATACAGATTATAAAGTCACCACTAGGGAGAGCTCACTACATACAGATTATACAGTCACCACTAGGGGGCGCTCACTACATACAGATTATACAGTCACCACTAGGAGGAGCTCACTACATAAAGATTATACAGTCACTACTAGGGGGAGCTCACTACATACAGATTATACAGTCACCACTAGGGGGAGCTCACTACATACAGATTATACAGTCACCACTAGGGGGAGCTCACTACATACAGATTATACAGTCACCACTAGGGGGAAGTCACTACATACAGATTATACAGTCACCACTAGGAGGAGCTCACTACATACAGATTATACAGTCACCACTAGGGGGAAGTCACTACATACAGATTATACAGTCACCAATAGGAGGAGCTCACTACATACAGATTATACAGTCACTACTAGGGGGAGCTCACTACATACAGATTATACATTCACCGCTAGGGGGAGCTCACTACATACAGATTATACAGTCACCACTAGGAGGAGATCATTACATACAGATTATACAGTCACCACTAGGAGTAGCTCACTACATACAGATTATACAGTCACCACTAGGAGGAGCTCACTACATACAGATTATACAGTCACCACTAGGAGGAGCTCACTACATACAGATTATACAGTCACCACTAGGAGGAGCTCACTACATACAGATTATACAGTCACCACTAGGGGGAGCTCACTACATACAGATTATACAGTCACCACTAGGAGGAGCTCACTACATACAGATTATACAGTCACCACTAGGAGGAGCTCACTACATACAGATTATACAGTCACCACTAGGGGGAGCTCACTACATACAGATTATACAGTCACCACTAGGAGGAGCTCACTACATACAGATTATACAGTCACCACTAGAAGGAGCTCACTACATGCAGATTTTAGAGTCACCACTAGGAGGAGATCATTACATACAGATTATACAGTCACCACTAGGAGTAGCTCACTACATACAGATTATACAGTCACCACTAGGAGGAGCTCACTACATACAGGTTATACAGTCACCACTAGGAGGAGCTCACTACATACAGATTATACAGTGACCACTAGGAGGAGATCATTACATACAGATTATACAGTCACCACTAGGAGTAGCTCACTACATGCAGATTTTAGAGTCACCACTAGGGGGAGCTCACTACATACAGATTATACAGTCACCACTAGGAGGAGCTCACTACATACAGGTTATACAGTCACCACTAGGAGGAGCTCACTACATACAGATTATACAGTGACCACTAGGAGGAGATCATTACATACAGATTATACAGTCACCACTAGGAGTAGCTCACTACATACAGATTATACAGTCACCACTATGGGGAGCATACTACATACAGATTATACAGTCACCACTAGGAGGAGCTCACTACATCCAGATTATACAGTCACCACTAGGAGGCGCTCACTACATACAGATTATACAGTCACCACAAGGGGGAACTCACTACTTACTGATTATACAGTCACCACTAGGGGGAGCTCACTACATACAGATTATACAGTCACCACTAGGGGGAAGTCACTACATACAGATTATACAGTCACCACTAGGGGGAGCTCACTACCTACAGATTATACAGTCACCACTAGGGGGAGCTCACTACATACAGATTATACAGCCACCACTAGGGGGAGCTCACTACATACAGATTATACAGTCACCACTAGTGGGAGCTCACTACATACAGATTATACAGTCACCACTAGGAGGCGCTCACTACATACAGATTATACAGTCACCACAAGGGGGAACTCACTACTTACTGATTATACAGTCACCACTAGGAGGAGCTCACTACATACAGATTATACAGTGACCACTAGGAGGAGATCATTACATACAGATTATACAGTCACCACTAGGAGTAGCTCACTACATGCAGATTTTAGAGTCACCACTAGGGGGAGCTCACTACATACAGATTATACAGTCACCACTAGGAGGAGCTCACTACATACAGATTATACAGTCACCACTAGGAGTAGCTCACTACATACAGATTATACAGTCACCACTAGGAGTAGCTCACTACATACAGATTATACAGTCACCACTATGGGGAGCTCACTACATACAGATTATACAGTCACCACTAGGAGGAGCTCACTACATCCAGATTATACAGTCACCACTAGGAGGCGCTCACTACATACAGATTATACAGTCACCACAAGGGGGAACTCACTACTTACTGATTATACAGTCACCACTAGGGGGAGCTCACTACATACAGATTATACAGTCACCACTAGGGGGAAGTCACTACATACAGATTATACAGTCACCACTAGGGGGAGCTCACTACCTACAGATTATACAGTCACCACTAGGGGGAGCTCACTACATATAGATTATACAGTCACCACTAGGGGGAGCTCACTACATACAGATTATACAGTCACCACTAGGGGGAGCTCACCACATACAGATTATACAGTCACCGCTAGAGGGAGCTCACCACATACAGATTATACAGTCACCGCTAGAGGGAGCTCACCACATACAGATTATACAGTCACCACTAGGGGGAGCTCACTACATACAGATTATACAGTCACCACTAGGGGGAGCTCACCACATACAGATTATACAGTCACCACTAGAGGGAGCTCACTACATACAGATTATACAGTCACCACTAGGAGGAGCTCACTACATACAGATTATACAGTCACCACTAGGAGGAGCTCACTACATACAGATTATACAGTCACCACTAGGAAGAGCTCACTACATACAGTATATACAGTCACCACTAGGGGGAGCTCACTACATACAGATTATACAGTCACCACTAGGAGGAGCTCACTACATACAGATTATACAGTCACCACTAAGGGGAGCTCACTACCTACAGATTATACAGTCACCACTAGGGGGAGCTCACTACCTACAGATTATACAGTCACCACTAGGGGGAGCTCACTACCTACAGATTATACAGTCACCACTAGAGGGAGCTCACTACATACAGATTATACAGTCACCACTAGGAGGAGCTCACTACATACAGATTATACAGTCACCACTAGAGGGAGCTCACTACATACAGATTATACAGTCACCACTAGGAGGAGCTCACTACATACAGATTATACAGTCACCACTAGGAGGAGCTCACTACATACAGATTATACAGTCACCACTAGGAGGAGCTCACTACATACAGATTATACAGTCACCACTAGAGGGAGCTCACTACATACAGATTATACAGTCACCACTAGAGGGAGCTCACTACATACAGATTATACAGTCACCACTAGGAGGAGCTCACTACATACAGATTATACAGTCACCACTAGGGGGAGCTCACTACATACAGATTATACAGTCACCACTAGGGGAGCTCACTACATACAGATTATACAGTCACCACTAGGAGGAGCTCACTACATACAGATTATACAGTCACCACTAGGAGGAGCTCACTACATACAGATTATACAGTCACCACTAGAGGGAGCTCACTACATACAGATTATACAGTCACCACTATCACATTCTAGGACGGGGCCTCCTAGTGGTTACTGCAGGAATATAGAGGTGTATGATGAAGTTTCTAGTTTGTCTTTGTGATTCCGATCTCTCTGCAGCTTCTGATGGACATTCCCTCTAAGTCCTGTTGGGGGTGATGTTGTGTTTTCTTTGTGCCTTGTATCAGTCCTGGTTTTAGGTTTCTGTGTGCGGCCTCCTCCAGGTCTCCGGGGTCCCCTCTCCTCTCTCTATATATGACGGTGATGGGTTTTGGCGCACACCAGGTCCGGCTCAGCCGCCGCTTCTCGGATTTCGTTGCATTTGAGCAGCGAGAAGGTGAAGACAAGAAGATTGCAGAGTCCTGGAGCAGAAGTAATTGCTGATGTGATGTGAGCGCAGAGCCCGGGGAGCCGCGCACTGATTATGGGGGATTATCCCTGTAATACATGGATGTGGCGGCTCCGGGGCCCCGCACCTCGCGCCTCCTGTGATAAGTGACGCCATGTCTGTATATTATGGATATTAGTGCGGCCTTTCCTGCAGGTTAATCCTCTGTATGGAGATCGGTACGTGTTCACATTGTCAGACACAACAATGAGGATGACTGGGGGTACAGCTATGGGGGCGATGAGGTAGAAGTGGCTACCGGGCCCCAGACTCTGAGGTGGCCCCTAAAATGATATAGTAGGCCACAACCCTAAATGTCACAAGGTGGGGCCCGGCCCCATTACTGACTGTCATCGGGGCTTCATGGTACGTCCTGCAATGATCGGACATGGGGGACAATATGTGTGTGGGGGAGGGACAATATGGGGGACAATATGGGGGACAAGATGGGGTGGGCAATATGGGGGGGCAATATGGGGGGGGGGGCAATATGGGGGGGACAATATGGTGGGCAATATGGGGGGGCAATATGGGGGACAATATGGGGGACACAAGATGGGGTGGGCAATATGGGGCGGACAATATGGGGGGACAATATGGGGGGCAATATGGGGGAGAATATGAGGACAATATGGGGGAACCACTGATGCTCCTACGTTTTGCTATTGGCACAATCGGAACCGTCAGCGCCCACTTGCTACATTTCGTTACATTCTGTAATTCTGTGACCCTGAGACTTGATTTTTTCAATTTCAATTTTGAGTGACAAAATCTATGTTTGTGACAGTGAAATTATTTATTCTGCAACGAAATTAGCATTTTTTTTTTTTACTGCAAAATATTTTTACAATATAAATAAAAAAATATAAAAAGATTTTTGTGAAAAAGAAATTATTTTATTCTGCACAAAAATGATGAAAGTGAAAGTGAAACCAAATGATGGGGAATGTGTTAGAAAACAATCGTGGACACCCCAATCCTGCCATCGGGGTCACCAGCAGATACCCCTGAAGATACAGAATAACCCCCCCTCAGGATGCCGGACCGCACCACTCTATATACAGACAGACTGGAGAGCGCCCCCTGGATTAGTGACATCACTCACTGAGAGTCTTACCCCAATGTCTGCTGAGTGGCCACATGTTCTGCTCCACCAGCATCTGTCTCCATAGAGTAGATGGAGGATCCTCAGGGGAGGGCCCAATGATGCTCCGCCCACCCCACATGTGAATAGGGATTAGCAGTAATACCAAGGCCGGCAACTACAAAGCAAAGAAAATGCAGAACTCAACAAACAGCTGATCAATGGTGTTACATAGGACTGCCAGTCACTAAATTACCTGTATATAGAGAGTTATCACTGTGTTATCTGTGGTGTTACATAGGACTGCCGGTGACATCTACTACATTACCTGTATATAGAGAGTTATCAGTGTGTTATCTGTGGTGTTACATAGGACTGCCGGTGACATCTACTACATTACCTGTATATAGAGAGTTATCACTGTGTTATCTGTGGTGTTACATAGGACTGCCGGTGACATCTACTACATTACCTGTATATAGAGAGTTATCACTGTGTTATCTGTAGTGTTACATAGGACTGCCGGTGACATCTACTACATTACCTGTATATAGAGTTATCACTGTGTTATCTGTGGTGTTACATAGGACTGCCGGTGACATCTACTACATTACCTGTATATAGAGAGTTATCACTGTGTTATCTGTGGTGTTACATAGGACTGCCGGTGACATCTACTACATTACCTGTATATAGAGAGTTATCACTGTGTTATCTGTGGTGTTACATGGGACTGCCGGTGACATCTACTACATTACCTGTATATAGAGAGTTATCACTGTGTTATCTGTGGTGTTACATAGGACTGCCGGTGACATCTACTACATTACCTGTATATAGAGAGTTATCACTGTGTTATCTGTGGTGTTACATAGGACTGCCGGTGACATCTACTACATTACCTGAATATAGAGAGTTATCACTGTGTTATCTGTAGTGTTACATAGGACTGCCGGTGACATCTACTACATTACCTGTACTCAGAGAGTTATCACTGTGTTATCTGTGGTGTTACATAGGACTGCCGGTGACATCTACTACATTACCTGTATATAGAGAGTTATCACTGTGTTATCTGTGTGTTACATAGGACTGCCGGTGACATCTACTACATTACCTGTATATAGAGAGTTATCACTGTGTTATCTGTGGTGTTACATAGGACTGCCGGTGACATCTACTATATTACCTGTATATAGAGAGTTATCACTGTGTTATCTGTAGTGTTACATAGGACTGCCGGTGACATCTACTACATTACCTGTATATAGAGAGTTATCACTGTGTTATCTGTGTGTTACATAGGACTGCCGGTGACATCTACTACATTACCTGTATATAGAGAGTTATCACTGTGTTATCTGTGGTGTTACATAGGACTGCCGGTGACATCTACTACATTACCTGTATATAGAGAGTTATCACTGTGTTATCTGTAGTGTTACATAGGACTGCCGGTGACATCTACTACATTACCTGTATATAGAGAGTTATCACTGTGTTATCTGTGTGTTACATAGGACTGCCGGTGACATCTACTACATTACCTGTATATAGAGAGTTATCACTGTGTTATCTGTGGTGTTACATAGGACTGCCGGTGACATCTACTACATTACCTGTATATAGAGAGTTATCACTGTGTTATCTGTGGTGTTACATAGGACTGCCGGTGACATCTACTACATTACCTGTATATAGAGAGTTATCACTGTGTTATCTGTGCTGTTACATAGGACTGCCGGTGACATCTACTACATTACCTGTATATAGAGAGTTATCACTGTGTTATCTGTGGTGTTACATAGGACTGCCGGTGACATCTACTACATTACCTGTATATAGAGAGTTATCACTGTGTTATCTGTGGTGTTACATAGGACTGCCGGTGACATATACTACATTACCTGTATATAGAGAGTTATCACTGTGTTATCTGTGTGTTACATAGGACTGCCGGTGACATCTACTACATTACCTGTATATAGAGAGTTATCACTGTGTTATCTGTGGTGTTACATAGGACTGCCGGTGACACCTACTACATTACCTGTATACAGAGAGTTATCACTGTGTTATCTGTGGTGTTACATAGGACTGCCGGTGACATCTACTACATTACCTGTATATAGAGAGTTATCACTGTGTTATCTGTGGTGTTACATAGGACTGCCGGTGACATCTACTACATTACCTGTATATAGAGAGTTATCACTGTGTTATCTGTGTGTTACATGGGACTGCCGGTGACATCTACTACATTACCTGTATATAGAGAGTTATCACTGTGTTATCTGTGGTGTTACATAGGACTGCCGGTGACATCTACTACATTACCTGTATATAGAGAGTTATCACTGTGTTATCTGTGGTGTTACATGGGACTGCCGGTGACATCTACTACATTACCTGTATATAGAGAGTTATCACTGTGTTATCTGTGGTGTTACATAGGACTGCCGGTGACATCTACTACATTACCTGTATATAGAGAGTTATCACTGTGTTATCTGTGGTGTTACATAGGACTGCCGGTGACACTGTGTATATATGTGTATATGATAGGGATTGATCTGGTTAGTCGGTGACTACTCTCCCTGTCTCTCCTGCTCCCGGTACCTTTGCTGTATTGCTGTAGCCTCGCTGCGCTCTCTGGCTGCGGCCTGTAGGTGGCGCTCTATGTCTGGAGGTTTTTGTCTGTTTTCCTTTTATTTAGTCACTTTCTTCAGATAGAAGTTGCATTAACCCTTCCCTCTCCCTCTCAGTATGTCGGAGCTCTGGCCTCGTCCTCTTCTGTTCCCTCTCTAATAACGGATTCATCCGCTCCTGGGAAAGCTGGGTGTCCTCCTGTAGTATGAGGATTCATGCAGGATTCCCATAATGGAAGAATGTACAAGTGCTGTGGGGCCCTGAGGAGAGGGGCCCGGCTACGGGTAGGTCTGTGCTAACCAGTATTCACAGAGCGCCTTCTAGTGGTGGCTGCAGGACGTCAGGAAGTTATTTCATGCTTGGTCTGGGGCTCTCTCTGATTTTGCAACGTTTTTTTAATGCATTTATTATTTGTAGTAACACTTGGCTTTGATGGTGAGAAAGGGCGGATGGGGGTGGGGTAATTGCTTCTTGGCATTAGTGTCCCTCCATGACACTATCCCACCAGGGACTGACCCTCCACTGCTCTGACACTATCCCTCCAGGGACTGTCCTTCCACTGCTCTGACACTATCCCACCAGGGACTGTCCCTCCACCGCTCTGACACTATCCCACCAGGGACTGTCCCTCCACTGCTCTGACACTATCCCACCAGGGACTGTCCCTCCACCGCTCTGACACTATCCCACCAGGGACTGTCCCTCCACCGCTCTGACACTATCCCACCAGGGACTGTCCCTCCACCGCTCTGACACTATCCCACCAGGGACTGTCCCTCCACCGCTCTGACACTATCCCACCAGGGACTGTCCCCCCCACCGCTCTGACACTATCCCACCAGGGACTGTCCCTCCACCGCTCTGACACTATCCCTCCAGGGACTGTCCCTCCACCGCTCTGACACTATCCCTCCAGGGACTGACCCTCCACCGCTCGGACACTATCCCTCCAGGGACTGTCCCCCCACCGCTCTGACACTATCCCTCCAGGGACTGACCCTCCACCGCTCTGACACTATCCCACCAGGGACTGTCCCCCCACTGCTGTGACACTACTCCTCCAGGGACTGTCCCTCCACCGCTCTGACACTATCCCACCAGGGACTGTCCCTCCACCGCTCTGACACTATCCCTCCAGGGACTGTCCCTCCACCGCTCTGACACTATCCCTCCAGGGACTGACCCTCCACCGCTCGGACACTATCCCTCCAGGGACTGTCCCCCCACCGCTCTGACACTATCCCTCCAGGGACTGACCCTCCACCGCTCTGACACTATCCCACCAGGGACTGTCCCCCCACTGCTGTGACACTACTCCTCCAGGGACTGTCCCTCCACCGCTCTGACACTATCCCTCCAGGGACTGTCCCTCCACTGCTCTGACACTATCCCTCCAGGGACTGTCCCTCCACTGCTCTGACACTATCCCTCCAGGGACTGTCCCTCCACCGCTCTGACACTATCCCACCAGGGACTGTCCCTCCACCGCTATGACACAATCCCACTAGGGACTGTCCCTCCACCGCTCTGACACTATCCCTCCAGGGACTGTCCCTCCACTGCTCTGACACTATCCCTCCAGGGACTGTCCCTCCACCGCTCTGACACTATCCCACCAGGGACTGTCCCTCCACCGCTCTGACACAATCCCACCAGGGACTGTCCCTCCACCGCTCTGACACTATCCCTCCAGGGACTGTCCCTCCACTGCTCTGACACTATCCCACCAGGGACTGTCCCCCCACCGCTCTGACACTATCCCACCAGGGACTGTCCCTCCACCGCTCTGACACTATCCCTCCAGGGACTGTCCCCCCACTGCTCTGACACTATCCCACCAGGGACTGTCCCTCCACCGCTGTGACACTATCCCTCCAGGGACTGTCCCTCCACTGCTCTGACACTATCCCACCAGGGACTGTCCCCCCACCGCTCTGACACTATCCCTCCAGGGACTGACCCTCCACCGCTCTGACACTATCCCACCAGGGACTGTCCCTCCACCGCTCTGACACTATCCCTCCAGGGACTGACCCTCCACCGCTCTGACACTATCCCACCAGGGACTGTCCCTCCACCGCTCTGACACTATCCCTCCAGGGACTGTCCCTCCACCGCTCTGACACTATCCCTCCAGGGACTGTCCCTCCACCGCTCTGACACTATCCCTCCAGGGACTGTCCCTCCACCGCTCTGACACTATCCCACCAGGGACTGTCCCTCCACCGCTCTGACACTATCCCACCAGGGACTGTCCCTCCACCGCTCTGACACTATCCCACCAGGGACTGTCCCTCCACCGCTCTGACACTATCTCACCAGGGACTGACCCTCCACCGCTCTGACACTATCCCTCCAGGGACTGTCCTTCCACTGCTCTGACACTATCCCTCCAGGGACTGTCCCTCCACCGCTCTGACACAATCCCTCCAGGGACTGTCCCTCCACCGCTCTGACACTATCCCACCAGGGACTGACCCTCCACCGCTCTGACACTATCCCACCAGGGACTGTCCCCCCTCTGCTCTGACACTATCCCTCCAGGGACTGTCCCTCCACCGCTCTGACACAATCCCACCAGGGACTGTCCCTCCACCACTCTGACACTATTCCTCCAGGGACTGTCCCCCCACTGCTCTGACACTATCCCACCAGGGACTGTCCCTCCACTGCTCTGACACTATCCCACCAGGGACTGTCCCTGCACCGCTCTGACACTATTCCTCCAGGGACTGTCCCCCCACTGCTCTGACACTATCCCACCAGGGACTGTCCCTCCACTGCTCTGACACTATCCCACCAGGGACTGTCCCTCCACCGCTCTGACACTATCCCACCAGGGACTGTCCCTCCACCGCTCTGACACTATACCTCCAGGGACTGTCCCTCCACCGCTCTGACACAATCCCTCCAGGGACTGTCCCTCCACCGCTTTGACACTATCCCACCAGGGACTGTCCCTCCACTGCTCTGACACTATCCCACCAGGGACTGTTCCTCCACCGCTCAGACACTATCCCACCAGAGACTGTCCCTCCACCGCTCTGAAACTATCCCACCAGGGACTGTCCCTTCACCGCTCTAACACTATCCCACCAGGGACTGACCCTCCACCGCTCTGACACTATCCCACCAGGGACTGACCCTCCACCGCTCTGACACTATCCCTCCAGGGACTGTCCCCCCACCGCTCTGACACTATCCCTCCAGGGACTGTCCCTCCACCGCTCTGACACTATCCCTCCAGGGACTGTCCCTCCACTGCTCTGACAATATCCCACCAGGGACTGTCCCTCCACCGCTCTGACACTATCCCACCAGAGACTGTCCCTCCACCGCTCTGACACTATCCCACCAGGGACTGACCCTCCACCGCTCTGACACTATCCCACCAGGGACTGTCCCTTCACCGCTCTAACACTATCCCTCCAGGGACTGACCCTCCACCGCTCTGACACTATCCCACCAGGGACTGACCCTCCACCGCTCTGACACTATCCCACCAGGGACTGTCCCCCCACCGCTCTGACACTATCCCTCCAGGGACTGTCCCTCCACCGCTCTGACACTATCCCTCCAGGGACTGTCCCTCCACTGCTCTGACACTATCCCTCCAGGGACTGTCCCTCCACTGCTCTGACACTATCCCACCAGGGACTGTCCCTCCACCGCTCTGACACTATCCCTCCAGGGACTGTCCCTCCACTGCTCTGACACTATCCCACCAGGGACTGTCCCTCCACCGCTCTGACACTATCCCTCCAGGGACTGTCCCTCCACTGCTCTGACACTATCCCTCCAGGGACTGTCCCTCCACCGCTCTGACACAATCCCACCAGGGACTGTCCCTCCACCGCTCTGACACTATCCCTCCAGGGACTGTCCCTCCACCGCTCTGACACAATCCCACCAGGGACTGTCCCTCCACCGCTCTGACACTATCCCACCAGGGACTGTCCCTTCACCGCTCTAACACTATCCCACCAGGGACTGACCCTCCACCGCTCTGACACTATCCCACCAGGGACTGACCCTCCACCGCTCTGACACTATCCCACCAGGGACTGTCCCTTCACCGCTCTAACACTATCCCTCCAGGGACTGACCCTCCACCGCTCTGACACTATCCCACCAGGGACTGACCCTCCACCGCTCTGACACTATCCCACCAGGGACGGTCCCCCCACCGCTCTGACACTATCCCTCCAGGGACTGTCCCTCCACCGCTCTGACACTATCCCTCCAGGGACTGTCCCTCCACTGCTCTGACACTATCCCTCCAGGGACTGTCCCTCCACTGCTCTGACACTATCCCACCAGGGACTGTCCCTCCACCGCTCTGACACTATCCCTCCAGGGACTGTCCCTCCACTGCTCTGACACTATCCCTCCAGGGACTGTCCCTCCACTGC
Source organism: Leptodactylus fuscus (assembly GCF_031893055.1). Classification (NCBI taxonomy): domain Eukaryota; kingdom Metazoa; phylum Chordata; class Amphibia; order Anura; family Leptodactylidae; genus Leptodactylus; species Leptodactylus fuscus. The sequence continues at coordinate 4,250,036 of NC_134265.1, read as the reverse complement.
TCTGACACTATCCCTCCAGGGACTGTCCCTCCACCGCTCTGACACAATCCCACCAGGGACTGTCCCTCCACCGCTCTGACACTATCCCACCAGGGACTGTCCCTCCACCGCTCAGACACTATCCCACCAGAGACTGTCCCTCCTTCGCTCTGACACTATCCCACCAGGGACTGTCCCTTCACCGCTCTAACACTATCCCACCAGGGACTGACCCTCCACCGCTCTGACACTATCCCACCAGGGACTGTCCCCCCACCGCTCTGACACTATCCCTCCAGGGACTGTCCTTCCACCGCTCTGACACTATCCCTCCAGGGACTGTCCCTCCACTGCTCTGACACTATCCCACCAGGGACTGTCCCTCCACCGCTCTGACACTATCCCACCAGGGACTGTCCCTCCACTGCTCTGACACTATCCCACCAGGGACTGACCCTCCACCGCTCTGACAGTATCCCTCCAGGGACTGTCCCTCCACTGCTCTGACACTATCCCACCAGGGACTGTCCCTCCACCGCTCTGACACAATCCCACCAGGGACTGTCCCTCCACCGCTCTGACACTATCCCTCCAGGGATTGTCCCTCCACCGCTCTGACACAATCCCACCAGGGACTGTCCCTCCACCGCTCTGACACTATCCCACCAGGGACTGTCCCCCCACTGCTCTGACACTATCCCTCCAGGGATTGTCCCTCCACCGCTCTGACACAATCCCACCAGGGACTGACCCTCCACCGCTCTGACACTATCCCTCCAGGGATTGTCCCTCCACCGCTCTGACACTATCCCACCAGGGACTGACCCTCCACCGCTCTGACACTATCCCACCAGGGACTGTCCCCCCACTGCTCTGACACAATCCCACCAGGGACTGTCCCTCCACCGCTCTGACACAATCCCACCAGGGACTGTCCCTCCACCGCTCTGACACTATCCCACCAGGGACTGTCCCTCCACCGCTCTGACACAATCCCACCAGGGACTGTCCCTCCACCGCTCTGACACAATCCCACCAGGGACTGTCCCTCCACCGCTCTGACACAATCCCACCAGGGACTGTCCCTCCACCGCTCTGACACTATCCCACCAGGGACTGTCCCTCCACCGCTCTGACACAATCCCACCAGGGACTGTCCCTCCACCGCTCTGACACTATCCCACCAGGGACTGTCCCTCCACCGCTCTGACACTATCCCACCAGAGACTGTCCCTTCACCGCTCTGACACTATCCCACCAGGGACTGACCCTCCACCGCTCTGACACTATCCCACCAGGGACTGTCCCTCCACCGCTCTGACACTATCCCTCCAGGGACTGTCCCTCCTCCGCTCTGACACTATCCCACCAGGGACTGTCCCCCACCGCTCTGACACTATCCCTCCAGGGACTGTCCCTCCACCGCTCTGACACTATCCCTCCAGGGACTGTCCCTCCCCCGCTCTGACACAATCCCACCAGGGACTGTCCCCCCACCGCTCTGACACTATCCCTCCAGGGACTGTCCCCCCACCGCTGTGACACTATCCCTCCAGGGACTGTCCCCTCACCGCTCTGACACTATCCCTCCAGGGACTGTCCCTCCACCGCTCTGACACTATCCCTCCAGGGACTGTCCCTCCTCCGCTCTGACACTATCCCACCAGGGACTGTCCCTCCACCGCTCTGACACTATCCCTCCAGGGACTGTCCCCCCACCGCTCTGACACTATCCCACCAGGGACTGACCCTCCACCGCTCTGACACTATCCCTCCAGGGACTGTCCCCCCACCGCTCTGACACTATCCCAGCAGGGACTGTCCCTCCACCGCTCTGACACTATCCCTCCAGGGACTGTCCCTCCTCCGCTCTGACACTATCCCACCAGGGACTGTCCCTCCACCGCTCTGACACTATCCCTCCAGGGACTGTCCCTCCACCGCTCTGACACTATCCCTCCAGGGACTGTCCCTCCCCCGCTCTGACACAATCCCACCAGGGACTGTCCCTCCACCGCTCTGACACTATCCCTCCAGGGACTGTCCCCCCACCGCTGTGACACTATCCCTCCAGGGACTGTCCCCCCACCGCTCTGACACTATCCCTCCAGGGACTGTCCCTCCACTGCTCTGACACTATCCCACCAGGGACTGTCCCTCCACCGCTCTGACACTATCCCTCCAGGGACTGTCCCCCCACTGCTCTGACACTATCCCTCCAGGGACTGTCCCTCCACCGCTCTGACACAATCCCACCAGGGACTGACCCTCCACCGCTCTGACACTATCCCACCAGGGACTGTCCCTCCACCGCTCTGACACTATCCCTCCAGGGACTGTCCCCCCACCGCTCTGACACTATCCCTCCAGGGACTGTCCCTCCACCGCTCTGACACTATCCCTCCAGGGACTGTCCTTCCACTGCTCTGACACTATCCCACCAGGGACTGTCCCTCCACTGCTCTGACACTATCCCACCAGGGACTGTCCCTCCACCGCTCTGACACTATCCCACCAGGGACTGACCCTCCACCGCTCTGACACTATCCCACCAGGGACTGACCCTCCACCGCTCTGACACTATCCCACCAGGGACTATCCCTCCACTGCTCTGACACTATCCCACCAGGGACTGACCCTCCACCGCTCTGACACTATCCCACCAGGGACTGACCCTCCACCGCTCTGAAACAATCCCACTAGGGACTGTCCCTCCACCGCTCTGACACTATCCCTCCAGGGACTGTCCCCCCACCGCTCTGACACTATCCCACCAGGGACTGTCCCTCCACTGCTCTGACACTATCCCACCAGGGACTGTCCCTCCCCCGCTCTGACACTATCCCACCAGGGACTGTCCCCCCACTGCTCTGACACTATCCCTCCAGGGACTGTCCCCCCACCGCTGTGACACTATCCCTCCAGGGACTGTCCCCCCACCGCTGTGACACTATCCCACCAGGGACTGTCCCCCCACCGCTCTGACACTATTCCTCCAGGGACTGTCCCTCCCCCGCTCTGACACTATCCCACCAGGGACTTTCCCTCCACCGCTCTGACACTATCCCTCCAGGGACTGTCCCCCCACCGCTCTGACACTATCCCTCCAGGGACTGTCCCCCCACCGCTCTGACACTATCCCTCCAGGGACTGTCCCTCCACCGCTCTGACACTATCCCACCAGGGACTGTCCCTCCACTGCTCTGACACTATCCCACCAGGGACTGTCCCTCCACCGCTCTGACACTATCCCTCCAGGGACTGACCCTCCACCGCTCTGACACTATCCCACCAGGGACTGACCCTCCACCGCTCTGACACTATCCCACCAGGGACTGTCCCCCCACCGCTCTGACACTATCCCTCCAGGGACTGTCCCCCCACCGCTCTGACACTATCCCTCCAAGGACTGTCCCCCCACCGCTCTGACACTATCCCTCCAGGGACTGTCCCTCCACCGCTCTGACACTATCCCTCCAGGGACTGTCCTTCCACTGCTCTGACACTATCCCACCAGGGACTGTCCCTCCACCGCTCTGACACTATCCCTCCAGGGACTGTCCCTCCACTGCTCTGACACTATCCCACCAGGGACTGACCCTCCACCGCTCTGACACTATCCCACCAGGGACTGACCCTCCACCGCTCTGACACTATCCCACCAGGGACTGACCCTCCACCGCTCTGACACTATCCCACCAGGGACTATCCCTCCACTGCTCTGACACTATCCCTCCAGGGACTGTCCCTCCACCGCTCTGACACTATCCCTCCAGGGACTGACCCTCCACCGCTCTGACACTATCCCACTAGGGACTGACCCTCCACCGCTCTGACACTATCCCTCCAGGGACTGTCCCTCCACTGCTCTGACACTATCCCACCAGGGACTGTTCCTCCACTGCTCTGACACTATCCCACCAGGGACTGTCCCTTCACCGCTCTGACACTATCCCTCCAGGGACTGACCCTCCACCGCTCTGACACTATCCCTCCAGGGACTGACCCTCCACTGCTCTGACACTATCCCACCAGGGACTGTTCCTCCACTGCTCTGACACTATCCCACCAGGGACTGTTCCTCCACCGCTATGACACTATCCCACCAGGGACTGACCCTCCACCGCTCTGACACTATCCCTCCAGGGACTGTCCCTCCCCCGCTCTGACACTATCCCTCCAGGGACTGTCCCTCCACCGCTCTGACACTATCCCTCCAGGGACTGTCCCCCCCACCGCTCTGACACTATCCCTCCAGGGACTGTCCCTCCACCGCTCTGACACTATCCCACCAGGGACTGTCCCTCCACCGCTCTGACACTATCCCTCCAGGGACTGTCCCTCCACTGCTCTGACACTATCCCACCAGGGACTGTTCCTCCACCGCTCTGACACTATTCCTCCAGGGACTGTCCCTCCCCCGCTCTGACACTATCCCTCCAGGGACTGTCCCTCCACCGCTCTGACACTATCCCACCAGGGACTGACCCTCCACCGCTCTGACACTATTCCTCCAGGGACTGTCCCTCCCCCGCTCTGACACTATCCCTCCAGGGACTGTTCCTCCACCGCTCTGACACTATTCCTCCAGGGACTGTCCCTCCCCCGCTCTGACACTATCCCACCAGGGACTGTTCCTCCACCGCTCTGACACTATTCCTCCAGGGACTGTCCCTCCCCCGCTCTGACACTATCCCTCCAGGGACTGTCCCTCCACCGCTCTGACACTATCCCACCAGGGACTGTCCCTCCACTGCTCTGACACTATCTCACCAGGGACTGACCCTCCACCGCTCTGACACTATTCCTCCAGGGACTGTCCCTCCCCCGCTCTGACACTATCCCTCCAGGGACTGTCCCTCCACCGCTCTGACACTATCCCTCCAGGGACTGTCCCCCCACCGCTCTGACACTATCCCACCAGGGACTGTCCCTCCCCCGCTCTGACACTATCCCTCCAGGGACTGTCCCTCCACCGCTCTGACACTATCCCTCCAGGGACTGTCCCCCCACCGCTCTGACACTATCCCTCCAGGGACTGTCCCTCCACCGCTCTGACACTATCCCTCCAGGGACTGTCCCCCCACCGCTCTGACACTATCCCTCCAGGGACTGTCCCCCCACCGCTCTGACACTATCCCACCAGGGACTGTCCCTCCACCGCTCTGACACTATCCCTCCAGGGACTGTCCCTCCACCGCTCTGACACTATCCCTCCAGGGACTGTCCCTCCACCGCTCTGACACTATCCCTCCAGGGACTGTCCCCCCACCGCTCTGACACTATCCCTCCAGGGACTGTCCCCCCACCGCTCTGACACTATCCCTCCAGGGACTGTCCCTCCACCGCTCTGACACTATCCCTCCAGGGACTGTCCCTCCACCGCTCTGACACTATCCCTCCAGGGACTGTCCCTCCACCGCTCTGACACTATCCCACCAGGGACTGTTTCTCCAGACACCTGAACCTTCCCCGCTCCCCGCTCTCTCTCCGGTCAGTCTCTTGTTCTTCTCCTCCTTGCTCTCTCGGTTGTAGAATATTCACTATATTTCTACTTTTGTCTCTTGACTTCTTGGAAAGTTATAGATGAGACACAAGATGGAGCCGAGAGACACATGAACTATTCATCCGCCTGGATTATTTATCTGCATTCTGTTCTACAAGCCGGGAGTATCAATAAATCAGGCGGTATATCAGGCGGTATACTGCACATGGTGGCATTACTGGGTGCAGAGGGAACAAAAATACACCCAAACAAATGGAGAACACTCGTAGTATGGCACAAGGCCGACCATATATATAACACCAATATGTGGGTGTAGTGCAGTAGTATTACATGTGCACTATATGGTAATCCTATGTGTATAATATAGTACCAGTATGTGGGTGTAGTGCAGTAGTATTACATGTGCACTATATGGCAATCCTATGTGTATAATATAGTACCAGTATGTGGGTGTAGTGCAGTAGTATTACATGGATGCTATATGTTGGTATTATCTACAGCCCTGTGTGTGGGTGCAGTCGTATTACATGGATGTTATATGTTGGTATTATCTACAGCCCTGTGTGTGGGTACAGTAGTATTACATGGATGCTATATGTTGGTATTATCTACATGAGACCAGCCTTGTGTGTGGGTGCAGTAGTATTACATGGTTGCTATATGTTGGTATTATGTACATGAGACCAGCCCTGTGTGTGGGTGCAGTAGTATTACATGGATGTTATATGTTGATATTATCTACAGCCTTGTGTGTGGGTGCAGTAGTATTACATGGATGCTATATGTTGGTATTATCTACATGAGACCAGCCCTGTGTGTGGGTGCAGTAGTATTACATGGATGCTATATGTTGGTATTATCTACATGAGACCAGTCCTGTGTGTGGGTGCAGTAGTATTACATGGATGTTATATGTTGGTATTATGTACATGAGACCAGCCCTGTGTGTGGGTGCAGTAGTATTACATGGATGTTATATGTTGGTATTATCTACAGCCCTGTGTATGGATGCAGTAGTATTACATGGATGCTATATGTTGGTATTATGTATATGAGACCAGCCCTGTGTGTGGGTGCAGTAGTATTACATGGATGCTATATGTTGGTATTATGTATATGAGACCAGCCCTGTGTGTGGGTGCAGTAGTATTACATGGATGCTATATGTTGGTATTATCTACAGCCCTGTGTGTGGGTGCAGTCGTATTACATGGATGTTATATGTTGGTATTATGTACATGAGACCAGCCCTGTGTGTGGGTGCAGTAGTATTACATGGATGTTATATGTTGGTATTATCTACAGCCCTGTGTATGGATGCAGTAGTATTACATGGATGCTATATGTTGGTATTATGTATATGAGACCAGCCCTGTGTGTGGGTGCAGTAGTATTACATGGATGCTATATGTTGGTATTATGTATATGAGACCAGCCCTGTGTGTGGGTGCAGTAGTATTACATGGATGCTATATGTTGGTATTATCTACAGCCCTGTGTGTGGGTGCAGTCGTATTACATGGATGTTATATGTTGGTATTATCTACAGCTCTGTGTGTGGGTGCAGTAGTATTACATGGATGCTATATGTTGGTATTATCTACAGCCCTGTGTGTGGGTGCAGTCGTATTACATGGATGTTATATGTTGGTATTATCTACAGCTCTGTGTGTGGGTGCAGTAGTATTACATGGATGCTATATGTTGGTATTATCTACATGAGACCAGCCCTGTGTGTGGGTGCAGTAGTATTACATGGATGCTATATGTTGGTATTTTGTATATGAGACCAGCCCTGTGTGTGAGTGCAGTAGTATTACATGGATGTTATATGTTGGTATTATCTACAGCCCTGTGTGTGGGTGCAGTAGTATTACATGGTTGCTATATGTTGGTATTATCTACATGAGACCAGCCCTGTGTGTGGGTGCAGTAGTATTACATGGATGCTATATGTTGGTATTGTCTACAGCCCTGTGTGTGGGTGCAGTAGTATTACATGGTTGCTATATGTTGGTATTATCTACATGAGACCAGCCCTGTGTGTGGGTGCAGTAGTATTACATGGATGCTATATGTTGGTATTGTCTACAGCCCTGTGTGTGGGTGCAGTAGTATTACATGGTTGCTATATGTTGGTATTATCTACATGAGACCAGCCCTGTGTGTGGGTGCAGTAGTATTACATGGATGCTATATGTTGGTATTGTCTACAGCCCTGTGTGTGGGTGCAGTAGTATTACATGGTTGCTATATGTTGGTATTATCTACATGAGACCAGCCCTGTGTGTGGGTGCAGTAGTATTACATGGATGCTATATGTTGGTATTATCTACAGCCCTGTGTGTGGGTGCAGTAGTATTACATGGATGCTATATGTTGGTATTATCTACAGCCCTGTGTGTGAGTGCAGTAGTATTACATGGATGCTATATGTTGGTATTATCTACAGCCCTGTGTGTGGGTGCAGTCGTATTACATGGATGTTATATTTTGGTATTATCTACATGAGATCAGCCCTGTGTGTGGGTGCAGTAGTATTACATGGATGCTATATGTTGGTATTATCTACATGAGACCAGTCCTGTGTGTGGGTGCAGTAGTATTACATGGATGTTATATGTTGGTATTATGTATATGAGACCAGCCTTGTGTGTGGGTGCAGTAGTATTACATGGATGCTATATGTAGGTATTATCTACATGAGACCAGCCCTGTGTGTGGGTGCAGTAGTATTACATGGATGTTATATGTTGGTATTATGTACATGAGACCAGCCCTGTGTGTGGGTGCAGTAGTATTACATGGATGTTATATGTTGGTATTATCTACAGCCCTGTGTATGGGTGCAGTAGTATTACATGGATGCTATATGTTGGTATTATGTATATGAGACCAGCCCTGTGTGTGGGTGCAGTAGTATTACATGGATGCTATATGTTGGTATTATGTATATGAGACCAGCCCTGTGTGTGGGTGCAGTAGTATTACATGGATGTTATATGTTGGTAATATCTACATGAGACCAGCCCTGTGTGTGGGTGCAGTAGTATTACATGGATGCTATATGTTGGTATTATCTACAGCTCTGTGTGTGGGTGCAGTAGTATTACATGGATGCTATATGTTGGTATTATCTACATGAGACCAGCCCTGTGTGTGGGTGCAGTAGTATTACATGGATGCTATATGTTGGTATTATCTACAGCCCTGTGTGTGGGTGCAGTAGTATTACATGGATGTTATATGTTGGTATTATCTACAGCTCTGTGTGTGGGTGCAGTAGTATTACATGGATGCTATATGTTGGTATTATCTACATGAGACCAGCCCTGTGTGTGGGTGCAGTAGTATTACATGGATGCTATATGTTGGTATTATGTACATGAGACCAGCCCTGTGTGTGGGTGCAGTAGTATTACATGGATGCTATATGTTGGTATTTTGTATATGAGACCAGCCCTGTGTGTGAGTGCAGTAGTATTACATGGATGCTATATGTTGGTATTTTGTATATGAGACCAGTCCTGTGTGTGGGTGCAGTAGTATTACATGGATGTTATATGTTGGCATTATGTATATGAGACCAGCCCTGTGTGTGGGTGCAGTAGTATTACATGGATGCTATATGTTGGTATTATCTACATGAGACCAGCCTTGTGTGTGGGTGCAGTAGTATTACATGGATGTTATATGTTGGTATTATCTACAGCCCTGTGTATGGGTGCAGTAGTATTACATGGATGCTATATGTTGGTATTATGTATATGAGACCAGCCCTGTGTGTGGGTGCAGTAGTATTACATGGATGCTATATGTTGGTATTATGTATATGAGACCAGCCCTGTGTGTGGGTGCAGTAGTATTACATGGATGTTATATGTTGGTAATATCTACATGAGACCAGCCCTGTGTGTGGGTGTAGTCGTATTACATGGATGTTATATGTTGGTATTATCTACAGCCCTGTGTGTGGGTGCAGTTGTATTACATGGATGTTATATGTTGGTATTATCTACAGCTCTGTGTGTGGGTGCAGTAGTATTACATGGATGCTATATGTTGGTATTATCTACATGAGACCAGCCCTGTGTGTGGGTGCAGTAGTATTACATGGATGCTATATGTTGGTATTATCTACAGCCCTGTGTGTGGGTGCAGTAGTATTACATGGATGTTATATGTTGGTATTATCTACATGAGATCAGCCCTGTGTGTGGGTGCAGTAGTATTACATGGATGCTATATGTTGGTATTATCTACATGAGACCAGCCCTGTGTGTGGGTGCAGTAGTATTACATGGTTGCTATATGTTGGTATTATCTACATGAGACCAGCCCTGTGTGTGGGTGCAGTAGTATTACATGGATGCTATATGTTGGTATTATGTACATGAGACCAGCCCTGTGTGTGGGTGCAGTAGTATTACATGGATGCTATATGTTGGTATTATCTACATGAGACCAGCCCTGTGTGTGGGTGCAGTAGTATTACATGGATGTTATATGTTGGTATTATCTACAGCCTTGTTTGTGGGTGCAGTAGTATTACATGGATGCTATATGTTGGTATTATCTACATGAGACCAGCCCTGTGTGTGGGTGCAGTAGTATTACATGGATGCTATATGTTGGTATGATCTACAGCCCTGTGTGTGGGTGCAGTCGTATTACATGGATGTTATATGTTGGTATTATCTACAGCTCTGTGTGTGGGTGCAGTAGTATTACATGGATGCTATATGTTGGTATTATCTACATGAGACCAGCCCTGTGTGTGGGTGCAGTAGTATTACATGGATGCTATATGTTGGTATTATCTACAGCCCTGTGTGTGGGTGCAGTCGTATTACATGGATGTTATATGTTGGTATTATCTACAGCTCTGTCTGTGGGTGCAGTAGTATTACATGGATGCTATATGTTGGTATTATCTACATGAGACCAGCCCTGTGTGTGGGTGCAGTAGTATTACATGGATGCTATATGTTGGTATTATCTACATGAGACCAGCCCTGTGTGTGGGTGCAGTAGTATTACATGGATGCTATATGTTGGTATTATCTACAGCCCTGTGTGTGGGTGCAGTCGTATTACATGGATGTTATATGTTGGTATTATCTACAGCTCTGTGTGTGGGTGCAGTCGTATTACATGGATGTTATATGTTGGTATTATCTACAGCTCTGTGTGTGGGTGCAGTAGTATTACATGGATGCTATATGTTGGTATTATCTACAGCCCTGTGTGTGGGTGCAGTCGTATTACATGGATGTTATATGTTGGTATTATCTACAGCTCTGTGTGTGGGTGCAGTAGTATTACATGGATGCTATATGTTGGTATTATCTACATGAGACCAGCCCTGTGTGTGGGTGCAGTAGTATTACATGGATGCTATATGTTGGTATTATGTACATGAGACCAGCCCTGTGTGTGGGTGCAGTAGTATTACACGGATGCTATATGTTGGTATTTTGTATATGAGACCAGCCCTGTGTGTGAGTGCAGTAGTATTACATGGATGTTATATGTTGGTATTATCTACAGCCCTGTGTGTGGGTGCAGTAGTATTACATGGTTGCTATATGTTGGTATTATCTACATGAGACCAGCCCTGTGTGTGGGTGCAGTAGTATTACATGGATGCTATATGTTGGTATTTTGTATATGAGACCAGCCCTGTGTGTGGGTGCAGTAGTATTACATGGATGCTATATGTTGGTATTATGTATATGAGACCAGCCCTGTGTGTGGGTGCAGTAGTATTACATGGTTGCTATATGTTGGTATTATCTACATGAGACCAGCCCTGTGTGTGGGTGCAGTCGTATTACATGGATGCTATATGTTGGTATTATCTACAGCCCTGTGTGTGGGTGCAGTAGTATTACATGGATGCTATATGTTGGTATTGTCTACAGCCCTGTGTGTGGGTGCAGTAGTATTACATGGTTGCTATATGTTGGTATTATCTACATGAGACCAGCCCTGTGTGTGGGTGCAGTAGTATTACATGGATGCTATATGTTGGTATTTTGTATATGAGACCAGCCCTGTGTGTGAGTGCAGTAGTATTACATGGATGCTATATGTTGGTATTATCTACAGCCCTGTGTGTGGGTGCAGTCGTATTACATGGATGTTATATTTTGGTATTATCTACATGAGATCAGCCCTGTGTGTGGGTGCAGTAGTATTACATGGATGCTATATGTTGGTATTATCTACATGAGACCAGTCCTGTGTGTGGGTGCAGTAGTATTACATGGATGTTATATGTTGGTATTATCTACATGAGACCAGCCCTGTGTGTGGGTGCAGTAGTATTACATGGATGCTATATGTAGGTATTATCTACATGAGACCAGCCCTGTGTGTGGGTGCAGTAGTATTACATGGATGCTATATGTTGGTATTATGTATATGAGACCAGCCCTGTGTGTGGGTGCAGTAGTATTACATGGATGCTATATGTTGGTATTATGTATATGAGACCAGCCCTGTGTGTGGGTGCAGTAGTATTACATGGATGTTATATGTTGGTAATATCTACATGAGACCAGCCCTGTGTGTGGGTGCAGTAGTATTACATGGATGTTATATGTTGGTATTATCTACAGCTCTGTGTGTGGGTGCAGTAGTATTACATGGATGCTATATGTTGGTATTATCTACATGAGACCAGCCCTGTGTGTGGGTGCAGTAGTATTACATGGATGCTATATGTTGGTATTATCTACAGCCCTGTGTGTGGGTGCAGTAGTATTACATGGATGTTATATGTTGGTATTATCTACAGCTCTGTGTGTGGGTGCAGTAGTATTACATGGATGCTATATGTTGGTATTATCTACATGAGACCAGCCCTGTGTGTGGGTGCAGTAGTATTACATGGATGCTATATGTTGGTATTATGTACATGAGACCAGCCCTGTGTGTGGGTGCAGTAGTATTACACGGATGCTATATGTTGGTATTTTGTATATGAGACCAGCCCTGTGTGTGAGTGCAGTAGTATTACATGGATGTTATATGTTGGTATTATCTACAGCCCTGTGTGTGGGTGCAGTAGTATTACATGGTTGCTATATGTTGGTATTATCTACATGAGACCAGCCCTGTGTGTGGGTGCAGTAGTATTACATGGATGCTATATGTTGGTATTTTGTATATGAGACCAGCCCTGTGTGTGGGTGCAGTAGTATTACATGGATGCTATATGTTGGTATTATGTATATGAGACCAGCCCTGTGTGTGGGTGCAGTAGTATTACATGGTTGCTATATGTTGGTATTATCTACATGAGACCAGCCCTGTGTGTGGGTGCAGTCGTATTACATGGATGCTATATGTTGGTATTATCTACAGCCCTGTGTGTGGGTGCAGTAGTATTACATGGATGCTATATGTTGGTATTGTCTACAGCCCTGTGTGTGGGTGCAGTAGTATTACATGGTTGCTATATGTTGGTATTATCTACATGAGACCAGCCCTGTGTGTGGGTGCAGTAGTATTACATGGATGCTATATGTTGGTATTTTGTATATGAGACCAGCCCTGTGTGTGAGTGCAGTAGTATTACATGGATGCTATATGTTGGTATTATCTACAGCCCTGTGTGTGGGTGCAGTCGTATTACATGGATGTTATATTTTGGTATTATCTACATGAGATCAGCCCTGTGTGTGGGTGCAGTAGTATTACATGGATGCTATATGTTGGTATTATCTACATGAGACCAGTCCTGTGTGTGGGTGCAGTAGTATTACATGGATGTTATATGTTGGTATTATCTACATGAGACCAGCCCTGTGTGTGGGTGCAGTAGTATTACATGGATGCTATATGTAGGTATTATCTACATGAGACCAGCCCTGTGTGTGGGTGCAGTAGTATTACATGGATGCTATATGTTGGTATTATGTATATGAGACCAGCCCTGTGTGTGGGTGCAGTAGTATTACATGGATGCTATATGTTGGTATTATGTATATGAGACCAGCCCTGTGTGTGGGTGCAGTAGTATTACATGGATGTTATATGTTGGTAATATCTACATGAGACCAGCCCTGTGTGTGGGTGCAGTAGTATTACATGGATGTTATATGTTGGTATTATCTACAGCTCTGTGTGTGGGTGCAGTAGTATTACATGGATGCTATATGTTGGTATTATCTACATGAGACCAGCCCTGTGTGTGGGTGCAGTAGTATTACATGGATGCTATATGTTGGTATTATCTACAGCCCTGTGTGTGGGTGCAGTAGTATTACATGGATGTTATATGTTGGTATTATCTACAGCTCTGTGTGTGGGTGCAGTAGTATTACATGGATGCTATATGTTGGTATTATCTACATGAGACCAGCCCTGTGTGTGGGTGCAGTAGTATTACATGGATGCTATATGTTGGTATTATGTACATGAGACCAGCCCTGTGTGTGGGTGCAGTAGTATTACATGGATGCTATATGTTGGTATTTTGTATATGAGACCAGCCCTGTGTGTGAGTGCAGTAGTATTACATGGATGCTATATGTTGGTATTTTGTATATGAGACCAGTCCTGTGTGTGGGTGCAGTAGTATTACATGGATGTTATATGTTGGTATTATGTATATGAGACCAGCCCTGTGTGTGGGTGCAGTAGTATTACATGGATGCTATATGTTGGTATTATCTACATGAGACCAGCCCTTTGTGTGGGTGCAGTAGTATTACATGGATGCTATATGTTGGTATTATCTACATGAGACCAGCCTTGTGTGTGGGTGCAGTAGTATTACATGGATGCTATATGTTGGTATTATGTATATGAGACCAGCCCTGTGTGTGGGTGCAGTAGTATTACATGGATGTTATATGTTGGTAATATCTACATGAGACCAGCCCTGTGTGTGGGTGCAGTCGTATTACATGGATGTTATATGTTGGTATTATCTACAGCCCTGTGTGTGGGTGCAGTTGTATTACATGGATGTTATATGTTGGTATTATCTACAGCTCTGTGTGTGGGTGCAGTAGTATTACATGGATGCTATATGTTGGTATTATCTACATGAGACCAGCCCTGTGTGTGGGTGCAGTAGTATTACATGGATGCTATATGTTGGTATTATCTACAGCCCTGTGTGTGGGTGCAGTAGTATTACATGGATGTTATATGTTGGTATTATCTACATGAGATCAGCCCTGTGTGTGGGTGCAGTAGTATTACATGGATGCTATATGTTGGTATTATCTACATGAGACCAGCCCTGTGTGTGGGTGCAGTAGTATTACATGGTTGCTATATGTTGGTATTATCTACATGAGACCAGCCCTGTGTGTGGGTGCAGTAGTATTACATGGATGCTATATGTTGGTATTATGTACATGAGACCAGCCCTGTGTGTGGGTGCAGTAGTATTACATGGATGCTATATGTTGGTATTATCTACAGCCTTGTTTGTGGGTGCAGTAGTATTACATGGATGCTATATGTTGGTATTATCTACAGCCCTGTGTGTGGGTGCAGTAGTATTACATGGATGCTATATGTTGGTATTATCTACATGAGACCAGCCCTGTGTGTGGGTGCAGTAGTATTACATGGATGCTATATGTTGGTATTATGTACATGAGACCAGCCCTGTGTATGGGTGCAGTAGTATTACATGGATGCTATATGTTGGTATTTTGTATATGAGACCAGCCCTGTGTGTGGGTGCAGTAGTATTACATGGATGCTATATGTTGGTATTATCTACAGCCCTGTGTGTGGGTGCAGTAGTATTACATGGATGCTATATGTTGGTATTATCTACAGCCCTGTGTGTGGGTGCAGTAGTATTACATGGATGCTATATGTTGGTATTATCTACAGCCCTGTGTGTGGGTACAGTAGTATTACATGGTTGCTATATGTTGGTATTATCTACATGAGACCAGCCTTGTGTGTGGGTGCAGTAGTATTACATGGATGCTATATGTTGGTATTATCTACATGAGACCAGCCCTGTGTGTGGGTGCAGTAGTATTACATGGATGCTATATGTTGGTATTTTGTATATGAGACCAGCCCTGTGTGTGAGTGCAGTAGTATTACATGGATGCTATATGTTGGTATTATCTACAGCCCTGTGTGTGGGTGCAGTCGTATTACATGGATGTTATATTTTGGTATTATCTACATGAGATCAACCCTGTGTGTGAGTGCAGTAGTATTACATGGATGCTATATGTTGGTATTATCTACATGAGACCAGTCCTGTGTGTGGGTGCAGTAGTATTACATGGATGTTATATGTTGGTATTATGTATATGAGACCAGCCTTGTGTGTGGGTGCAGTAGTATTACATGGATGCTATATGTAGGTATTATCTACATGAGACCAGCCCTGTGTGTGGGTGCAGTAGTATTACATGGATGTTATATGTTGGTATTATGTACATGAGACCAGCCCTGTGTGTGGGTGCAGTAGTATTACATGGATGCTATATGTTGGTATTATCTACATGAGACCAGCCCTGTGTGTGGGTGCAGTAGTATTACATGGATGCTATATGTTGGTATTATGTACATGAGACCAGCCCTGTGTGTGGGTGCAGTAGTATTACATGGATGCTATATGTTGGTATTTTGTATATGAGACCAGCCCTGTGTGTGAGTGCAGTAGTATTACATGGATGCTATATGTTGGTATTTTGTATATGAGACCAGTCCTGTGTGTGGGTGCAGTAGTATTACATGGATGTTATATGTTGGTATTATGTATATGAGACCAGCCCTGTGTGTGGGTGCAGTAGTATTACATGGATGCTATATGTTGGTATTATCTACATGAGACCAGCCCTTTGTGTGGGTGCAGTAGTATTACATGGATGCTATATGTTGGTATTATGTATATGAGACCAGCCCTGTGTGTGGGTGCAGTAGTATTACATGGATGCTATATGTTGGTATTATGTATATGAGACCAGCCCTGTGTGTGGGTGCAGTAGTATTACATGGATGTTATATGTTGGTAATATCTACATGAGACCAGCCCTGTGTGTGGGTGCAGTCGTATTACATGGATGTTATATGTTGGTATTATCTACAGCCCTGTGTGTGGGTGCAGTTGTATTACATGGATGTTATATGTTGGTATTATCTACAGCTCTGTGTGTGGGTGCAGTAGTATTACATGGATGCTATATGTTGGTATTATCTACATGAGACCAGCCCTGTGTGTGGGTGCAGTAGTATTACATGGATGCTATATGTTGGTATTATCTACAGCCCTGTGTGTGGGTGCAGTAGTATTACATGGATGTTATATGTTGGTATTATCTACATGAGATCAGCCCTGTGTGTGGGTGCAGTAGTATTACATGGATGCTATATGTTGGTATTATCTACATGAGACCAGCCCTGTGTGTGGGTGCAGTAGTATTACATGGTTGCTATATGTTGGTATTATCTACATGAGACCAGCCCTGTGTGTGGGTGCAGTAGTATTACATGGATGCTATATGTTGGTATTATGTACATGAGACCAGCCCTGTGTGTGGGTGCAGTAGTATTACATGGATGCTATATGTTGGTATTATCTACATGAGACCAGCCCTGTGTGTGGGTGCAGTAGTATTACATGGATGCTATATGTTGGTATTATGTATATGAGACCAGCCCTGTGTGTGGGTGCAGTAGTATTACATGGATGCTATATGTTGGTATTATCTACATGAGACCAGCCCTGTGTGTGGGTGCAGTAGTATTACATGGATGTTATATGTTGGTATTATCTACAGCCTTGTTTGTGGGTGCAGTAGTATTACATGGATGCTATATGTTGGTATTATCTACATGAGACCAGCCCTGTGTGTGGGTGCAGTAGTATTACATGGATGCTATATGTTGGTATTATCTACAGCCCTGTGTGTGGGTGCAGTCGTATTACATGGATGTTATATGTTGGTATTATCTACAGCTCTGTGTGTGGGTGCAGTAGTATTACATGGATGCTATATGTTGGTATTATCTACATGAGACCAGCCCTGTGTGTGGGTGCAGTAGTATTACATGGATGCTATATGTTGGTATTATGTACATGAGACCAGCCCTGTGTATGGGTGCAGTAGTATTACATGGATGCTATATGTTGGTATTTTGTATATGAGACCAGCCCTGTGTGTGAGTGCAGTAGTATTACATGGATGCTATATGTTGGTATTATCTACAGCCCTGTGTGTGGGTGCAGTAGTATTACATGGATGCTATATGTTGGTATTTTGTATATGAGACCAGCCCTGTGTGTGAGTGCAGTAGTATTACATGGATGCTATATGTTGGTATTATCTACAGCCCTGTGTGTGGGTGCAGTCGTATTACATGGATGTTATATTTTGGTATTATCTACATGAGATCAACCCTGTGTGTGAGTGCAGTAGTATTACATGGATGCTATATGTTGGTATTATCTACATGAGACCAGTCCTGTGTGTGGGTGCAGTAGTATTACATGGATGTTATATGTTGGTATTATGTATATGAGACCAGCCTTGTGTGTGGGTGCAGTAGTATTACATGGATGCTATATGTAGGTATTATCTACATGAGACCAGCCCTGTGTGTGGGTGCAGTAGTATTACATGGATGTTATATGTTGGTATTATGTACATGAGACCAGCCCTGTGTGTGGGTGCAGTAGTATTACATGGATGCTATATGTTGGTATTATCTACATGAGACCAGCCCTGTGTGTGGGTGCAGTAGTATTACATGGATGCTATATGTTGGTATTATGTACATGAGACCAGCCCTGTGTGTGGGTGCAGTAGTATTACATGGATGCTATATGTTGGTATTTTGTATATGAGACCAGCCCTGTGTGTGAGTGCAGTAGTATTACATGGATGCTATATGTTGGTATTTTGTATATGAGACCAGTCCTGTGTGTGGGTGCAGTAGTATTACATGGATGTTATATGTTGGTATTATGTATATGAGACCAGCCCTGTGTGTGGGTGCAGTAGTATTACATGGATGCTATATGTTGGTATTATCTACATGAGACCAGCCCTTTGTGTGGGTGCAGTAGTATTACATGGATGCTATATGTTGGTATTATGTATATGAGACCAGCCCTGTGTGTGGGTGCAGTAGTATTACATGGATGCTATATGTTGGTATTATGTATATGAGACCAGCCCTGTGTGTGGGTGCAGTAGTATTACATGGATGTTATATGTTGGTAATATCTACATGAGACCAGCCCTGTGTGTGGGTGCAGTCGTATTACATGGATGTTATATGTTGGTATTATCTACAGCCCTGTGTGTGGGTGCAGTTGTATTACATGGATGTTATATGTTGGTATTATCTACAGCTCTGTGTGTGGGTGCAGTAGTATTACATGGATGCTATATGTTGGTATTATCTACATGAGACCAGCCCTGTGTGTGGGTGCAGTAGTATTACATGGATGCTATATGTTGGTATTATCTACAGCCCTGTGTGTGGGTGCAGTAGTATTACATGGATGTTATATGTTGGTATTATCTACATGAGATCAGCCCTGTGTGTGGGTGCAGTAGTATTACATGGATGCTATATGTTGGTATTATCTACATGAGACCAGCCCTGTGTGTGGGTGCAGTAGTATTACATGGTTGCTATATGTTGGTATTATCTACATGAGACCAGCCCTGTGTGTGGGTGCAGTAGTATTACATGGATGCTATATGTTGGTATTATGTACATGAGACCAGCCCTGTGTGTGGGTGCAGTAGTATTACATGGATGCTATATGTTGGTATTATCTACATGAGACCAGCCCTGTGTGTGGGTGCAGTAGTATTACATGGATGCTATATGTTGGTATTATGTATATGAGACCAGCCCTGTGTGTGGGTGCAGTAGTATTACATGGATGCTATATGTTGGTATTATCTACATGAGACCAGCCCTGTGTGTGGGTGCAGTAGTATTACATGGATGTTATATGTTGGTATTATCTACAGCCTTGTTTGTGGGTGCAGTAGTATTACATGGATGCTATATGTTGGTATTATCTACATGAGACCAGCCCTGTGTGTGGGTGCAGTAGTATTACATGGATGCTATATGTTGGTATTATCTACAGCCCTGTGTGTGGGTGCAGTCGTATTACATGGATGTTATATGTTGGTATTATCTACAGCTCTGTGTGTGGGTGCAGTAGTATTACATGGATGCTATATGTTGGTATTATCTACATGAGACCAGCCCTGTGTGTGGGTGCAGTAGTATTACATGGATGCTATATGTTGGTATTATGTACATGAGACCAGCCCTGTGTATGGGTGCAGTAGTATTACATGGATGCTATATGTTGGTATTTTGTATATGAGACCAGCCCTGTGTGTGAGTGCAGTAGTATTACATGGATGCTATATGTTGGTATTATCTACAGCCCTGTGTGTGGGTGCAGTTGTATTACATGGATGTTATATTTTGGTATTATCTGCATGAGATCAGCCCTGTGTGTGGGTGCAGTAGTATTACATGGATGCTATATGTTGGTATTATCTACATGAGACCAGTCCTGTGTGTGGGTGCAGTAGTATTACATGGATGTTATATGTTGGTATTATGTATATGAGACCAGCCTTGTGTGTGGGTGCAGTAGTATTACATGGATGCTATATGTAGGTATTATCTACATGAGACCAGCCCTGTGTGTGGGTGCAGTAGTATTACATGGATGTTATATGTTGGTATTATGTACATGAGACCAGCCCTGTGTGTGGGTGCAGTAGTATTACATGGATGTTATATGTTGGTATTATCTACAGCCCTGTGTATGGGTGCAGTAGTATTACATGGATGCTATATGTTGGTAATATCTATATGAGACCAGCCCTGTGTGTGGGTGCAGTAGTATTACATGGATGCTATATGTTGGTATTATCTACAGCCCTGTGTGTGGGTGCAGTAGTATTACATGGATGTTATATGTTGGTATTATGTACATGAGAGCAGCCCTGTGTGTGGGTGCAGTAGTATTACATGGATGTTATATGTTGGTATTATCTACAGCCCTGTGTATTGGTGCAGTAGTATTACATGGATGTTATATGTTGGTAATATCTACATGAGACCAGCCCTGTGTGTGGGTGCAGTCGTATTACATGGATGTTATATGTTGGTATTATCTACAGCCCTGTGTGTGGGTGCAGTTGTATTACATGGATGTTATATGTTGGTATTATCTACATGAGACCAGCCCTGTGTGTGGGTGCAGTAGTATTACATGGATGCTATATGTTGGTATTATCTACATGAGACCAGCCCTGTGTGTGGGTGCAGTAGTATTACATGGATGCTATATGTTGGTATTATCTACATGAGACCAGCCCTGTGTGTGGGTGCAGTAGTATTACATGGATGCTATATGTTGGTATTATCTACATGAGACCAGCCCTGTGTGTGGGTGCAGTAGTATTACATGGATGCTATATGTTGGTATTATCTACATGAGACCAGCCCTGTGTGTGGGTGCAGTAGTATTACATGGTTGCTATATGTTGGTATTATCTACATGAGGCCAGCCCTGTGTGTGGG
The DNA here is from genome assembly GCF_031893055.1 of Leptodactylus fuscus. NCBI lineage: Eukaryota > Metazoa > Chordata > Amphibia > Anura > Leptodactylidae > Leptodactylus > Leptodactylus fuscus. The sequence continues at coordinate 4,228,981 of NC_134265.1, read as the reverse complement.
TGCAGTAGTATTACATGGATGCTATATGTTGGTATTATGTACATGAGACCAGCCCTGTGTGTGGGTGCAGTAGTATTACATGGATGCTATATGTTGGTATTATCTACATGAGACCAGCCCTGTGTGTGGGTGCAGTAGTATTACATGGATGTTATATGTTGGTATTATCTACAGCCTTGTTTGTGGGTGCAGTAGTATTACATGGATGCTATATGTTGGTATTATCTACATGAGACCAGCCCTGTGTGTGGGTGCAGTAGTATTACATGGATGCTATATGTTGGTATTATGTACATGAGACCAGCCCTGTGTGTGGGTGCAGTAGTATTACATGGATGTTATATGTTGATATTATCTACAGCCTTGTGTGTGGGTGCAGTAGTATTACATGGATGTTATATGTTGGTATTATCTACATGAGACCAGTCCTGTGTGTGGGTGCAGTAGTATTACATGGATGCTATATGTTGGTATTATCTACATGTGACTAGTCCTGTGTGTGGGTGCAGTAGTATTACATGGATGCTATATGTTGTTATTATCTACATGAGACCAGTCCTGTGTGTGGGTGCAGTAGTATTACATGGATGCTATATGTTGGTATTATCTACATGTGACTAGTCCTGTGTGTGGGTGCAGTAGTATTACATGGATGCTATATGTAGGTATTATCTACATGAGACCAGCCCTGTGTGTGGGTGCAGTAGTATTACATGGATGTTATATGTTGGTATTATGTACATGAGACCAGCCCTGTGTGTGGGTGCAGTAGTATTACATGGATGTTATATGTTGGTATTATCTACAGCCCTGTGTATGGGTGCAGTAGTATTACATGGATGCTATATGTTGGTATTATGTATATGAGACCAGCCCTGTGTGTGGGTGCAGTAGTATTACATGGATGCTATATGTTGGTATTATGTATATGAGACCAGCCCTGTGTGTGGGTGCAGTAGTATTACATGGATGTTATATGTTGGTATTATCTACATGAGACCAGCCCTGTGTGTGGGTGCAGTAGTATTACATGGATGCTATATGTTGGTATTATGTATATGAGACCAGCCCTGTGTGTAGGTGCAGTAGTATTACATGGATGCTATATGTTGGTATTATCTACAGCCCTGTGTGTGGGTGCAGTAGTATTACATGGATGCTATATGTTGGTATTATCTACAGCCCTGTGTGTGGGTGCAGTAGTATTACATGGATGCTATATGTTGGTATTATCTACAGCTCTGTGTGTGGGTGCAGTAGTATTACATGGATGCTGTATGTTGGTATTATCTACATGAGACCAGCCCTGTGTGTGGGTGCAGTAGTATTACATGGATGCTATATGTTGGTATTATCTACATGAGACCAGCCCTGTGTGTGGGTGCAGTAGTATTACATGGATGCTATATGTTGGTATTATGTACATGAGACCAGCCCTGTGTGTGGGTGCAGTAGTATTACATGGATGCTATATGTTGGTATTTTGTATATGAGACCAGCCCTGTGTGTGAGTGCAGTAGTATTACATGGATGCTATATGTTGGTATTATCTACATGAGACCAGCCCTGTGTGTGAGTGCAGTAGTATTACATGGATGCTATATGTTGGTATTATCTACATGAGACCAGCCCTGTGTGTGGGTGCAGTAGTATTACATGGATGCTATATGTTGGTATTATGTACATGAGACCAGCCCTGTGTGTGGGTGCAGTAGTATTACATGGATGTTATATGTTGATATTATCTACAGCCTTGTGTGTGGGTGCAGTAGTATTACATGGATGTTATATGTTGGTATTATCTACATGAGACCAGCCCTGTGTGTGGGTGCAGTAGTATTACATGGATGCTATATGTTGGTATTATGTATATGAGACCAGCCTTGTGTGTGGGTGCAGTAGTATTACATGGATGTTATATGTTGGTATTATCTACATGAGACCAGTCCTGTGTGTGGGTGCAGTAGTATTACATGGATGCTATATGTTGGTATTATCTACATGTGACTAGTCCTGTGTGTGGGTGCAGTAGTATTACATGGATGCTATATGTAGGTATTATCTACATGAGACCAGCCCTGTGTGTGGGTGCAGTAGTATTACATGGATGTTATATGTTGGTATTATGTACATGAGACCAGCCCTGTGTGTGGGTGCAGTAGTATTACATGGATGTTATATGTTGGTATTATCTACAGCCCTGTGTATGGGTGCAGTAGTATTACATGGATGCTGTATGTTGGTATTATGTATATGAGACCAGCCCTGTGTGTGGGTGCAGTAGTATTACATGGATGTTATATGTTGGTATTATCTACATGAGACCAGCCCTGTGTGTGGGTGCAGTAGTATTACATGGATGCTATATGTTGGTATTATGTATATGAGACCAGCCCTGTGTGTAGGTGCAGTAGTATTACATGGATGCTATATGTTGGTATTATCTACAGCCCTGTGTGTGGGTGCAGTAGTATTACATGGATGCTATATGTTGGTATTATCTACAGCCCTGTGTGTGGGTGCAGTAGTATTACATGGATGCTATATGTTGGTATTATCTACAGCTCTGTGTGTGGGTGCAGTAGTATTACATGGATGCTGTATGTTGGTATTATCTACATGAGACCAGCCCTGTGTGTGGGTGCAGTAGTATTACATGGATGCTATATGTTGGTATTATGTACATGAGACCAGCCCTGTGTGTGGGTGCAGTAGTATTACATGGATGTTATATGTTGATATTATCTACAGCCTTGTGTGTGGGTGCAGTAGTATTACATGGATGTTATATGTTGGTATTATCTACATGAGACCAGCCCTGTGTGTGGGTGCAGTAGTATTACATGGATGTTATATGTTGGTATTATCTACATGAGACCAGTCCTGTGTGTGGGTGCAGTAGTATTACATGGATGCTATATGTTGGTATTATCTACATGTGACTAGTCCTGTGTGTGGGTGCAGTAGTATTACATGGATGCTATATGTTGGTATTATCTACATGTGACTAGTCCTGTGTGTGGGTGCAGTAGTATTACATGGATGCTATATGTTGGTATTATCTACATGAGACCAGTCCTGTGTGTGGGTGCAGTAGTATTACATGGATGCTATATGTTGGTATTATGTATATGAGACCAGCCTTGTGTGTGGGTGCAGTAGTATTACATGGATGTTATATGTTGGTATTATCTACATGAGACCAGTCCTGTGTGTGGGTGCAGTAGTATTACATGGATGCTATATGTTGGTATTATCTACATGTGACTAGTCCTGTGTGTGGGTGCAGTAGTATTACATGGATGCTATATGTTGGTATTATCTACATGAGACCAGTCCTGTGTGTGGTTGCAGTAGTATTACATGGATGCTATATGTTGGTATTATCTACATGAGACCAGCCCTGTGTGTGGGTGCAGTAGTATTACATGGATGTTATATGTTGGTATTATGTACATGAGACCAGCCCTGTGTGTGGGTGCAGTAGTATTACATGGATGTTATATGTTGGTATTATCTACAGCCCTGTGTATGGGTGCAGTAGTATTACATGGATGCTATATGTTGGTATTATGTATATGAGACCAGCCCTGTGTGTGGGTGCAGTAGTATTACATGGATGTTATATGTTGGTATTATCTACATGAGACCAGCCCTGTGTGTGGGTGCAGTAGTATTACATGGATGCTATATGTTGGTATTATGTATATGAGACCAGCCCTGTGTGTAGGTGCAGTAGTATTACATGGATGCTATATGTTGGTATTATCTACAGCCCTGTGTGTGGGTGCAGTAGTATTACATGGATGCTATATGTTGGTATTATCTACAGCCCTGTGTGTGGGTGCAGTAGTATTACATGGATGCTATATGTTGGTATTATCTACAGCTCTGTGTGTGGGTGCAGTAGTATTACATGGATGCTGTATGTTGGTATTATCTACATGAGACCAGCCCTGTGTGTGGGTGCAGTAGTATTACATGGATGCTATATGTTGGTATTATCTACATGAGACCAGCCCTGTGTGTGGGTGCAGTAGTATTATATGGATGCTATATGTTGGTATTATCTACATGAGACCAGTCCTGTGTGTGGGTGCAGTAGTATTACATGGATGCTATATGTTGGTATTTTGTATATGAGACCAGCCCTGTGTGTGAGTGCAGTAGTATTACATGGATGCTATATGTTGGTATTATGTACATGAGACCAGCCCTGTGTGTGGGTGCAGTAGTATTACATGGATGCTATATGTTGGTATTATCTACATGAGACCAGCCCTGTGTGTGGGTGCAGTAGTATTACATGGATGCTATATGTTGGTATTATGTACATGAGACCAGCCCTGTGTGTGGGTGCAGTAGTATTACATGGATGCTATATGTTGGTATTATCTACATGAGACCAGCCCTGTGTGTAGGTGCAGTAGTATTACATGGATGCTATATGTTGGTATTTTGTATATGAGACCAGCCCTGTGTGTGAGTGCAGTAGTATTACATGGATGCTATATGTTGGTATTATGTACATGAGACCAGCCCTGTGTGTAGGTGCAGTAGTATTACATGGATGCTATATGTTGGTATTATCTACAGCCCTGTGTGTGGGTGCAGTAGTATTACATGGATGTTATATGTTGGTATTATGTATATGAGACCAGCCCTGTGTGTGGGTGCAGTAGTATTACATGGATGCTATATGTTGGTATTATCTACAGCCCTGTGTGTGGGTGCAGTAGTATTACATGGATGTTATATGTTGGTATTATGTACATGAGACCAGCCCTGTGTGTGGGTGCAGTAGTATTACATGGATGCTATATGTTGGTATTATCTACAGCCCTGTGTGTGGGTGCAGTAGTATTACATGGATGTTATATGTTGGTATTATCTACATGTGACTAGTCCTGTGTGTGGGTGCAGTAGTATTACATGGATGTTATATGTTGGTATTATCTACAGCCCTGTGTGTGGGTGCAGTAGTATTACATGGATGTTATATGTTGGTATTATCTACATGTGACTAGTCCTGTGTGTGGGTGCAGTAGTATTACATGGATGTTATATGTTGGTATTATGTACATGAGACCAGCCCTGTGTGTGGGTGCAGTAGTATTACATGGATGCTGTATGTTGGTATTATCTACAGCCCTGTGTGTGGGTGCAGTAGTATTACATGGATGCTATATGTTGGTATTATGTACATGAGACCAGCCCTGTGTGTGGGTGCAGTAGTATTACATGGATGCTATATGTTGGTATTATCTACATGAGACCAGCCCTGTGTGTGGGTGCAGTAGTATTACATGGATGCTGTATGTTGGTATTATCTACATGAGATCAGCCCTGTGTGTGGGTGCAGTAGTATTACATGGATGTTATATGTTGGTATTATCTACATGTGACTAGTCCTGTGTGTGGGTGCAGTAGTATTACATGGATGCTATATGTTGGTATTATCTACATGTGACTAGTCCTGTGTGTGGGTGCAGTAGTATTACATGGATGCTATATGTTGGTATTATCTACATGTGACTAGTCCTGTGTGTGGGTGCAGTAGTATTACATGGATGCTATATGTTGGTATTATCTACATGTGACTAGTCCTGTGTGTGGGTGCAGTAGTATTACATGGATGCTATATGTTGGTATTAATTATTAATAATTGCACCCTCCCATGTTCCCTTCCTTCTGCAGAACTCCCATCCTGTCCGTGCTGACTCGGTGCAGTCCTCGTCCGGCGCAGGCGTTGCGCATGTTGGGGGTTCTGCTCCATCACCCTCCGCTTGTTGATGTTTAGATTGAGGAGAAGGTTTTGTAGCGACAATCAGACGCTTTCTCTCTGCTGAATCTTCTGCTCTCTGTCTATGGAGATGTCAGATGTAAATGCAACTTATCCCGCGCACAAATCACAGATGTGCGTCCCCGGAGGAAGACGCCGCTCTGCACACAAGTGGAAATGAATGGCTGCTCGCAAGAAAACCATTGTTTGATAAATTGCAAAATTGCTATCCGCAGTGCGAGTCGTCACCAGGAGGATTTGTGGGGATTTAAGGATCTGTAGTCAGTTCTAAGTGAAAGAGTATACAGGAGGGAGACCGAAGGAGAGGCGGCCATTACAGAGAGGCGGCCATTACAGGGAGGCGGCCATTACAGAGAGGCGGCCATTACAGGGAGGCGGCCATTACAGAGAGGCGGCCATTACAGGGAGGCGGCCATTACAGGGAGGCGGCCATTACAGAGAGGCGGCCATTACAGGGAGGCGGCCATTACAGAGAGGCGGCCATTACAGAGAGGCGGCCATTACAGGGAGGCGGCCATTACAGAGAGGCGGCCATTACAGGGAGGCGGCCATTACAGGGAGGCGGCCATTACAGGGAGGCGGCCATTACAGAGAGGCGGCCATTACAGGGAGGCGGCCATTACAGAGAGGCGGCCATTACAGGGAGGCGGCCATTACAGAGAGGCGGCCATTACAGAGAGGCGCCTGGAGTCACTAATGTCCCCTCATCTTCTAGGTTGGGACCTTGTCACATATTCGGGGTCCTGGGTTATGTTCCTACAGGTCACTTTTGCTTCACCCCTCAGGTATTTTCCTGGGACTTGTTGTTCTACCTGCTCGGCCATGTTGTATCGCCATTCAGATCGCAGATAGAGCCGAGCAATGTAGTTGCACAATTATACCCCGCCCGCTAAAGCGATGTCTGCTGAGTCCCAGGACAGAGGACACTTCAGGGACACAGGAAACCGCAGGACATTTGTACGCCGCGCCGACGGACGCCATGACATCAGTCACAGACAATGGCGGTGAATTAACCTTGAAGCCTTGACAGAGCTGCCAGTGACAGGAGGAGGTGACAGAGGGCCGGCGGCCGGAGACCGGCAGGACACCCCGACCTTTCATTGTTGGTGTTTAGGATACTTGTCAGGACATGAAGAACCGGGACTGGAAATAAGTCATAAGGACGAGGGACAAAGCCGAGATCTGAGCAGGAGAGTCTGCCCTGTGATGGGTGGGGGCGCTCTCTGAAAGGGGGACGAGGTCCCAGATCACCATGGTGGAAAGGACTGGTGAAGAGCCAGAGCCCCTCCTGTCTATGTGTCTACAGAAGGTGCTGGTGATGGACTGGACAATATAATGCTATCACCCTCCATCATGGCAACAACAGCGCCCCCTAATGGCTGTGGCCTCTTTCAGTAGGGACATGACAAAGGGGATGTCTCCAGATCCCCAGATCTCCATCCGTGGGATGTTCTGCAGATCGTGTGATCCACGGAGGCCACAACGAGCAACTTCCAGGTCCAACCGTCATCCACAGGACCCAGATATGTGGCGGATTTTCCGTATTCCTGCTCCTCGGGGTGTAACGCTCGGGGTCGGGTCTCCTTTATCTCATCTTGAGGTCCTTTTTTCCAATCTTATTTCCAATCTTCTTCATCCTTCGCTATTTCTCAGCTCATTCTCGGCTTCTCCACCGTCGCCCGTGACTAGATATAGTTGTCAGTCACAGCAGAGAGATCTGGGTACGTGAAGGTACACGTCTTGTAATATAATAAAGAGCTCAGGTAGGGCGGGGGGAGAGGCGGCTGACTGACACCACTGGAATTGTCTTCTTGTCCTGACTGGTGGGGAAGACTAATGTTGCCTTTAAGTAGAAGGGACAAGTCATCTCTCATGGGTTGAGCGGAGCAGATATCTCATCTGTCGCAGGTATATGTCATGTAACATACAGCCTCCCCTCCCCCAGCCGCTGCTCTCCACGTATCCCGCTCATTCACAGTCTTTCCTACCCACAGTCATCTCAAAACTTCTTCAGAAATTGCAAAACTTGTATTATTTCAGGATTTTCACAGCAAGGGATGGAACAATTGATGACTTTGAGGACACGGATTGGTTTGCAACTGAGCGGCTCCAGGCGAAACCATCATTTGTGTAACCACATTGAGAATCAGCGAGAGCGGGGGAGGAGGCGGAGGAGGCACCACTGAGAGGGACACAAGGAAACATCAGTAACTCCTTGCAGACCTTCCGTCTTTAGGACTGAGGAGACTTGTACAGCCGCTATTATATAATATAGAATCAGCTTTACAGGCAGAAAACATTGGCGTATACAGCTCCGAGGCATCTCCATGGCTGCAGACTACAAATACACCCGATGTAGTCTGGGGATGGCGCTGTATTCTTCTTGTCCATCTTCCTTCTTATCAACTATCGTTGTCAAGATTAAGAGGCAGATGGAGCAGAGTGACTTTGTAGGAGACAGAAGACTATAAGTAATTGCTGATGCCCCACTAGCGAAATATGCTGCCGGTACAAGTCCTGGTGAAATGAGGACAAGGCAAGTGACAACCAGTGACAACCGTAACAGATCTTCTGATCATATCAATAGTCCAGTGTAGAAATTATAGCTATTAGGACAAGGTGTTCTAAAATTGGCCAAACTGAGAACTGGATGCCAAGATCGCTCCAACCAAGAGGCCAAGATCGCTCCAACCAAGAGGCCAAGATCGCTCCAACCAAGAGGCCAAGATCGCTCCAACCAAGAGGCCAAGATCGATCCAACCAAGAGGCCAAGATCGATCCAACCAAGAGGCCAAGATCGCTCCAACCAAGAGGCCGAGATCGCTCCAACCAAGAGGCCAAGATCGCTCCAACCAAGAGGCCGAGATCGCTCCAACCAAGAGGCCAAGATCGCTCCAACCAAGAGGCCAAGATCGATCCAACCAAGAGGCCAAGATCGATCCAACCAAGAGGCCAAGATCGCTCCAACCAAGAGGCCGAGATCGCTCCAACCAAGAGGCCAAGATCGCTCCAACCAAGAGGCCGAGATCGCTCCAACCAAGAGGCTGAGATCGCTCCAACCAAGAGGATAATATCGCTCCAACCAAGATCGATCCAACCAAGAGGCCAAGATCGATCCAACCAAGAGGCCAAGATCGATCCAACCAAGAGGCCAAGATCGCTCCAACCAAGAGGCCGAGATCGCTCCAACCAAGAGGCCGAGATCGCTCCAACCAAGAGGCCGAGATCGCTCCAACCAAGAGGCCGAGATCGCTCCAACCAAGAGGCCGAGATCGCTCCAACCAAGAGGCCAAGATCGCTCCAACCAAGAGGCCAAGATCGCTCCAACCAAGAGGCCAAGATCGATCCAACCAAGAGGCCAAGATCGCTCCAACCAAGAGGCCGAGATCGCTCCAACCAAGAGGCCGAGATCGCTCCAACCAAGAGGCCGAGATCGCTCCAACCAAGAGGCCGAGATCGCTCCAACCAAGAGGCCGAGATCGCTCCAACCAAGAGGCCGAGATCGCTCCAACCAAGAGGCCGAGATCGCTCCAACCAAGAGGCCGAGATCGCTCCAACCAAGAGGCCAAGATCGCTCCAACCAAGAGGCCGAGATCGCTCCAACCAAGAGGCCGAGATCGCTCCAACCAAGAGGCCAAGATCGCTCCAACCAAGAGGCCAAGATCGCTCCAACCAAGAGGCCAAGATCGCTCCAACCAAGAGGCCAAGATCGCTCCAACCAAGAGGCCGAGATCGATCCAACCAAGAGGCCGAGATCGCTCCAACCAAGAGGCCGAGATCGCTCCAACCAAGAGGCCGAGATCGCTCCAACCAAGAGGCCGAGATCGCTCCAACCAAGAGGCCGAGATCGCTCCAACCAAGAGGCCGAGATCGCTCCAACCAAGAGGCCGAGATCGCTCCAAACCAAGAGGCCGAGATCGCTCCAATCAAAAGGCCGAGATCGCTCCAACCAAGAGGCCAAGATCGCTCCAACCAAGAGGCCGAGATCGCTCCAACCAAGAGGCCGAGATCGCTCCAACCAAGAGGCCGAGATCGCTCCAACCAAGAGGCCGAGATCGCTCCAACCAAGAGGCCGAGATCGCTTTGGTATTATCCCACCAACTATTGCTGTAGTATCAGAGTCTCTGAATGGAAGAGGCAGAGACGCCCGGCAGAGTCCAGAGACCCTACAGCTATGACTGGCATCACCTACTGGATATACATGTTGTACGGAGTCCGGATTCTACTGGGATATAAGTATTGTTTTATTTCTATCATATATCTCATCCAAATAGAGAAGATGATGAAAAGAGAAACTAGAGGAAGAAGAGGAAGATCAAGACCAGGAAGAACAGGAGTTAGAAATGGTAGATGGTGAAGAGAGAAAAAAAGGGGAAGAGGAAGATGATGACGGGATGAAAAAAGAGTAAGATGAAGGGGAGGAAGAAAAGCGAGCAAAAGAAGAAGATGATGAACAAATGGAAGAAGAGAAGGAAAATAAGGAAACAGAAGAAAAGGACGGAGATGGTTAATAGGCAGAAAAGGAAGATGAAGAGAGTGAAGAAGAGGAAGTGAAAGAGGAAGGAGAGGAGGAATGTCAGGAGCCGTGCAGACAGGGGGCGCTCTCCGCTGCTCCCCCGCCCTCTGAGCTCTGCAGTAATAGCCTGTAAATCTTCTCCTTCTGCTCATGAACCTGATAGACACAATGGCCTCTGGGTAATGTAACATTTGTAGATAATTAGGACGGAGCCGGTAATAAGGCGGGAAGTATCCGAGCGGAGAAGAGCAAGCACCGAAATCACAACTTTATTATTAACAATTAAAAGGCCATTTAGTAAATGGAGGCGACTGTAATATGGACACCTCGGGAATGGGACTGTCACTAGGCGGTAATTCCTGGGTAAATAAGATACAAGTGTCCGGGGTTAGAAATGAGGACGACGAGGCTGAAGCCGCTCATCATCCTCCTCAGTGATTCTCCTACCGGGGCTCAGAGCGGGCGGGGGAGTAACATGCAGCAGAGAGGAGAAAGCAAGTGTCTGATAGGTGTCTGCTGTTATATACATATCCCCTAGGATAGGAGCCCTGCTGTTATATATGTGCCCTGTGGTTATATGAGTGCCCCCCAGGCAGGTATATATAGACGTAACCTTCCATGACTTGTATTTGATCACCTGCTTTATTGTGATATCCTAAAACAAAAGCCACAGAAAACCAATAAACGTTATGGTGAAGATGGCTGCAGCAGGTTATAGAAAGGCAAGTTCAACTTCTCTACATGTGTAAGTGGCCGGGAGAGTTATAGAGGAGAGGCTGGAGAGGCATTTATCTGTCCTCCCTGCCCTTGCCATCATCCTTATCCTCCTTGCCCACTTCATCTTCCATTGTTGATGACATCCTTGTCCTCACCCTCACCCTCTCTGACCTCTAAGTCCTCCTCATGCCCATCCTCCTCCTCATCCTCTCTGACCTCTAAGTCCTCATTGTCCTCCTATCTTCTCTGACCTCCCTGTCCCCCCCACTGCTCACCCTCCTCCTTCTCCTCCAAGTCCAACTCATTCTCCTTGTTCTTACCAAACTATCACTCCTTGCACTGCTCCCTGTGCTCCTCATCCTCTCTCTGACCTCCTTGTCTTCCTCAGGCCTGCTCTCCTCCTTGTCCTCACAGTCCTTATTGTCCTCCTCATTTTCGCTGACCTCCCAATACTCCTCATGCCCACCCTCCTCCTTGTCCTCTACATCCTCCTCTTCTTCTCTGACTTCCCAGTCCTCGTTGTCCTCTTCATCTTCTCAGTCCTCCCTGTCTTCCTCATCCTCTCTGACCTTCCAGTCCTCCTCATGCCCTCCCTCCTCCTTGTCCTCTTCATTCTCCTCATCCTCTCTGACCTCCCAGTCCTCCTCATCCTCTCTGACCTCCCAGTCCTCCTCATCCTCTCTGACCTCCTTGTCCTCCTCATCCTCTCTGACCTCCCAGTCCTCCTCATCCTCTCTGACCTCCTTGTCCTCCTCATCCTCTCTGACCTCCCAGTCCTCCTCATCCTCTCTGACCTCCCAGTCCTCCTCATCCTCTCTGACCTCCCAGTCCTCCTCATCCTCTCTGACCTCCTTGTCCTCCTCATCCTCTCTGACCTCCTTGTCCTCCTCATCCTCTCTGACCTCCTTGTCCTCCTCATCCTCTCTGACCTCCTTGTCCTCCTCATCCTCTCTGACCTCCTTGTCCTCCTCATCCTCTCTGACCTCCTTGTCCTCCTCATCCTCTCTGACCTCCCAGTCCTCCTCATCCTCTCTGACCTCCCAGTCCTCCTCATCCTCTCTGACCTCCCAGTCCTCCTCATCCTCTCTGACCTCCCAGTCCTCCTCATCCTCTCTGACCTCCCTGTCCTCCTCATCCTCTCTGACCTCCCAGTCCTCCTCATCCTCTCTGACCTCCCAGTCCTCCTCATCCTCTCTGACCTCCTTGTCCTCCTCATCCTCTCTGACCTCCCTGTCCTCCTCATCCTCTCTGACCTCCCAGTCCTCCTCATCCTCTCTGACCTCCTAGTCCTCCTCATCCTCTCTGACCTCCCAGTCCTCCTCATCCTCTCTGACCTCCTAGTCCTCCTCATCCTCTCTGACCTCCTTGTCCTCCTCATCCTCTCTGACCTCCCAGTCCTCCTCATCCTCTCTGACCTTGCTGTCCTCCTCATGCCCTCCTTCCTCCTTGTCCTCTTCATCCTCCTTGTCTTCACCGCATTTACAATCGAAGCCATATTGTGTAATTCAATAACAATATACAATGTTTTCTGCAGTAATCACTGAATTCAGCTGCAGAGACACGGCCGCCGCGCACTATGGATTTTGTATCAAACAGTAAATTTTTACAGCTGGCACGCTCAATGCTCCGTCTAGAAGTTCCCATTAGTCCAGGCAGCCAAGGGTGGACATCTTAATATCTTATACTAATCCGAAAACGTTATACACCCCTCTCACCTTGTACGTGTGGTAGCGAGATAGACTGACAAGATGGGACAAACTGGGTAATTATCAAGGGGCCCCAAATACTAGAAGGAGAAGAACAGGAGAAAACCCACTGAGTATTATATATCGCTATATGGTGGTATCGTATAGTGCGGTGTTATAAAGATACTCTAATATATGTGTTATGTGAGATTCAGGTGACAATAACCTATCTATCTGCAGGGCTGTGGTGATATGCTGGGTCTGGTGACAGTAACCTATCTATCTGCAGGGCTGGGGTGATATGCTGGTTCTGGTAACAGTAACCTATCTATCTGCAGGGCTGGGGTGATATGCTGGTTCTGGTAACAGTAACCTATCTATCTGCAGGGCTGGGGTGATATGCTGGTTCTGGTGACAGTAACCTATCTATCTGCAGGGCTGGGGTGATATACTGGTTCTGGTGACAATAACCTATCTATCTGCAGGGCTGGGGTGATATGCTGGTTCTGGTGACAGTAACCTATCTATCTGCAGGGCTGGGGTGATATACTGGTTCTGGTGACAGTAACCTATCTATCTGCAGGGCTGGGGTGATATGCTGGTCCTGGTGACAGTAACCTATCTATCTGCAGGGCTGGGGTGATATGCTGGTTCTGGTGACAGTAACCTATCTATCTGCAGGGCTGGGATGATATGCTGGTTCTGGTGACAGTAACCTATCTATCTGCAGGGCTGGGGTGATATGCTGGTTCTGGTGACAGTAACCTATCTATCTGCAGGGCTGGGGTGATATGCTGGTCCTGGTGACAGTAACCTATCTATCTGCAGGGCTGGGGTGATATGCTGGTTCTGGTGACAGTAACCTATCTATCTGCAGGGCTGGGGTGATATGCTGGTTCTGGTGACAGTAACCTATCTATCTGCAGGGCTGGAGTGATACGCTGGTTCTGGTGACAGTAACATATCTATCTGCAAGGCTGGGATGATATGCTGGTTCTGGTGACAGTAACCTATCTATCTGCAGGGCTGGGGTGATATGCTGGTTCTGGTGACAGTAACCTATCTATCTGCAGGGCTGGAGTGATACGCTGGTTCTGGTGACAGTAACATATCTATCTGCAGGGCTGGGATGATATGCTGGTTCTGGTGACAGTAACCTATCTATCTGCAGGGCTGGGGTGATATGTTGGTTTTGGTGACAGTAACCTATCTATCTGCAGGACTGGGGGGATATGCTGGTTCTGGTGACAGTAACCTATCTATCTGCAGGGCTGGAGTAATATGCTGGGTCTGGTGACAGTAACCTATCTATCTGCAGGGCTGGGGTGATATTCTGGTTCTGGTGACAGTAACCTATCTATCTGCAGGGCTGGGATGATATGCTGGGTCTGTTGACAATACCCTATCTATATGCAGGGCTGGGGTGATATGCTGGGTCTGGTGACAGTAACCGATCTACCTGCAGGGTTGGGGTGATATGCTGGGTCTGGTGACAGTAACCTATCTATCTGCAGGGCTGGAGTGATATGCTGGTTCTGGTGACAGTAACCGATCTACCTGCAGGGTTGGGGTGATATGCTGGGTCTGGTGACAGTAACCTATCTATCTGCAGGACTGGGGTGATATGCCGGTTCTGGTGACAGTAACCTATCTATCTGCAGGGCTGGGGTGATATGCTGGTTCTGGTGACAGTAACCTATCTATCTGTAGTGCTGGGGTGATATGCTGGTTCTGGTGACAGTAACCGATCTACCTGCAGGGTTGGGGTGATATGCTGGGTCTGGTGACAGTAACCTATCTATCTGCAGGGCTGGGGTGATATGCTGGTTCTGGTGACAGTAACCTCTCTATCTGCAGGGTTGGGGTGATATGCTGGGTCTGGTGACAGTAACCTATCTATCTGCAGGGCTGGGGTGATATGCTGGGTCTGGTGACAGTAACCTCTCTATCTGCAGGGCTGGGGAGATATGTTGGTTCTGGTGACAGGAACCTATCTATCTGCAGGGCTGGGGTGATATGCTGGTCCTGGTGACAGTAACCTATCAATCTGCAGGGCTGGGGTGATATGCTGGTTCTGGTGACAGTAACCTATCTATCTGCAGGGCTGGAGTGATATGCTGGGTCTGGTGACAGTAACCTATCTATCTGCAGGACTGGGGTGATATGCTGGGTCTGGTGACAGTAACCTATCTATCTGCAGGGCTGGGGTGATATGCTGGTTCTGGTGACAGTAACCTATCTATCTGCAGGACTGGAGTGATATGCTGGGTCTGGTGACAGTAACCTATCTATCTGCAGGGCTGAGGTGATATGCTGGGTCTGGTGACAATAACCTATCTATCTGCAGGGCTGGGGTGATATGCTGGTTCTGGTGACAATAACCTATCTACCTGCAGGGCTGGGGTGATATGCTGGTTCTGGTGACAGTAACCTATCTATCTTCAGGGCTGTGGTGATATGCTGGTGACAGTAACCTATCTATCTGCAGGACTGGGGTGATATGCTGGTTCTGGTGACAGTAACCGATCTACCTGCAGGGTTGGGGTGATATGCTGGGTCTGGTGACAGTAACCTATCTATCTGCAGGGCTGGGGTGATATGCTGGGTCTGGTGACAGTAACCTATCTATCTGCAGGGCTGTGGTGATATGCTGGTTCTGGTGACAGTAACCGATCTACCTGCAGGGTTGGGGTGATATGCTGGGTCTGGTGACAGTAACCTCTCTATCTGCAGGGCTGGGGAGATATGTTGGTTCTGGTGACAGTAACCTATCTATCTGCAGGGCTGGGGTGATATGCTGGTCCTGGTGACAGTAACCTATCTATCTGCAGGGCTGGGGTGATATGCTGGTTCTGGTGACAGTAACCTATCTATCTGCAGGGCTGGGGTGATATGCTGGTTCTGGTGACAGTAACCTATCTATCTGCAGGACTGGAGTGATATGCTGGTCCTGGTGACAGTAACCTATCTATCTGCAGGGCTGGGGTGATATACTGGTTCTGGTTACAGTAACCTATCTATCTGCAGGGCTGGGGTGATATGCTGGTTCTGGTGACAGTAACCTATCTATCTGCAGGGCTGGAGTGATATGCTGGGTCTGGTGACAATAACCTATCTATCTGCAGGGCTGGGGTGATATGCTGGTTCTGGTGACAGTAACCTATCTATCTGCAGGACTGGAGTGATATGCTGGGTCTGGTGACAGTAACCTATCTATCTGCAGGGCTGGGGTGATATGCTGGGTCTGGTGACAGTAACCTATCTATCTGCAGGGCTGGGGTGATATGCTGGGTCTGGTGACAGTAACCTATCTATCTGCAGGGCTGGGGTGATATGCTAGTTCTGGTGACAGTAACCTATCTGCAGAGCTGGGGTGATATGCTGGGTCTGGTGACACTAACCTATCTATCTGCAGGGCTGGGGTGATATGCTGGGTCTGGTGACAGTAACCTATCTATCTGCAGGGCTGGGGTGATATTCTGGTTCTGGTGACAGTAACCTATCTATCTGCAGGGCTGGGGGGATATGCTGGGTCTGGTGACAGTAACCTATCTATCTGCAGGGCTGGGATGATATGCTGGGTCTGTTGACAATACCCTATCTATATGCAGGGCTGGGGTGATATGCTGGGTCTGGTGACAGTAACCTATCTATCTGCAGGGCTGGGGGGATATGCTGGGTTCTGGTGACAGTAACCTATCTATCTGCAGGGCTGGGGTGATATGCTGGTTCTGGTGACAGTAACCTATCTATCTGCAGGGCTGGGGGGATATGCTGGGTTCTGGTGACAGTAACCTATCTATCTGCAGGGCTGGGGTGATATGCTGGTTCTGGTGACAGTAACCTATCTATCTGCAGGGCTGGGGTGATATGCTGGTTCTGGTGACAGTAACCTATCTATCTGCAGGGCTGGGGTGATATACTGGTTCTGGTGACAGTAACCTATCTATCTGCAGGGCTGGGGTGATATGCTGGTTCTGGTGACAGTAACCTATCTATCTGCAGGGCTGGGGTGATATGCTGGTTCTGGTGACAGTAACCTATCTATCTGCAGGGCTGGGGTGATATGCTGGTTCTGGTGACAGTAACCTATCTATCTGCAGGGCTGGGGTGATATGCTGGTTCTGGTGACAGTAACCTATCTATCTGCAGGGCTGGGGTGATATGCTGGTTCTGGTAACAGTAACCTATCTATCTGCAGGACTGGAGTGATATGCTGGGTCTGGTGACAGTAACCTATCTATCTGCAGGGCTGAGGTGATATGCTGGGTCTGGTGACAATAACCTATCTATCTGCAGGGCTGGGGTGATATGCTGGTTCTGGTGACAATAACCTATCTATCTGCAGGGCTGGGGTGATATGCTGGTTCTGGTGACAGTAACCTCTCTATCTGCAGGGCTGGGGTGATATGCTGGTTCTGGTGACAGTAACCTCTCTATCTGCAGGGCTGGGGTGATATGCTGGGTCTGGTGACAGTAACCTATCTATCTGCAGGGCTGGGGTGATATGCTGGTTCTGGTGACAGTAACCTATCTATCTGCAGTGCTGGGGTGATATGTTGGCTCTGGTGACAGTAACCTATCTATCTGCAGGACTGGGGTGATATGCTGGTTCTGGTGACAGTAACCTATCTATCTGCAGGGCTGGGGTGATATGCTGGTTCTGGTGACAGTAACCTATCTATCTGCAGGGCTGGGGTGATATGCTGGTTCTGGTGACAGTAACCTATCTATCTGAAGGGCTGGGTGATATGCTGGGTCTGGTGACAGTAACCTATCTATCTGCAGGGCTGGTGTGATATGCTGATTCTGGTGGCAGTAACCTATCTATCTGCAGGGCTGGGGTGATATACTGGTTCTGGTAACCTATCTATCTGCAGGGCTGGGGTGATATGCTAGTTCTGGTGACAGTAACCTATCTATCTCAAGGGCTGGGTGATATGCTGGGTCTGGTGACAGTAACCTATCTATCTGTAGTGCTGGGGTGATATGCTGAGTCTGGTGATAGTAACCTATCTATCTGCAGGGCTGGGGTGATATGCTGGTTCTGGTGACAGTAACCTATCTATCTGCAGGGCTGGGGTGATATGCTGGTCCTGGTGACAGTATCCTATCTATCTGCAGGACTGGGGTGATATGCTGGTTCTCGTGACAGTAACCTATCTATCTGCAGGACTGGGGTGATATGCTGGTTCTGGTGACAGTAACCTATCTATCTGCAGGGCTGGGGTGATATGCTGGTCCTGGTGACAGTATCCTATCTATCTGCAGGACTGGGGTGATATGCTGGTTCTCGTGACAGTAACCTATCTATCTGCAGGACTGGGGTGATATGCTGGGTCTGGTGACAGTAACCTATCTATCTGCAGGACTGGTGTGATATGCTGGCTCTGGTGACAGTAACCTATCTCTCTGCAGGACTGGGGTGATATGCTGGGTCTGGTGACAGTAACCTATCTATATGCAGGACTGGGGTGATATGCTGGCTCTGGTGACAGTAACCTATCTCTCTGCAGGGCTGGGGTGATATGCTGGTTCTGGTGACAGTAACCTGTCTATCTGCAGGGCTGGGTGATATGCTGGGTATGGTGACAGTAACCTGTCTATCTGCAGGGCTGGGGTGATATGCTGGTTCTGGTGACAGTAACCTATCTATCTGCAGGGCTGGGGTGATATGCTGGGTCTGGTGACAGTAACCTATCTATCTGCAGGGCTGGGGTGATATGCTGGGTCTGTTGACAGTAACCTATCTATCTGCAGGGCTGGGGTGATATGCTGGTTCTGGTGACAGTAACCTATCTATCTGCAGGGCTGGGGGATATGCTGGTTCTGGTGACACTAACCTATCTATCTGCAGGACTGGGGAGATATGCTGGTTCTGGTGACAGTAACCTATCTATCTGCAGGGCTGGGGTGATATGCTGGTTCTGGTGACAGTAACCTATCTATCTGCAGGGCTGGGGTGATATGCTGGTTCTAGTGACAGTAACCTATCTATCTGCAGGGCTGGGGTGATATGCTGGTCCTGGTGACAGTAACCTATCTATCTGCAGGGCTGGAGTGATATACTGGTTCTGGTGACAGTAACCTATCTATCTGCAGGACTGGGGTGATATGCTGGTTCTGGTGACAGTAACCTATCTATCTGCAGGACTGGGGTGATATGCTGGTTCTGGTGACAGTAACCTATCTATCTGCAGGACTGGGGTGATATGCTGGGTCTGGTGACAGTAACCTCTCTATCTGCAGGGCTGGGGTGATATGCTGGTTCTGTTGACAGTAACCTATCTATCTGCAGGACTGGAGTGATATGCTGGGTCTGGTGACAGTAACCTATCTATCTGCAGGGCTGGGGTGATATGCTGGTCCTGGTGACAGTAACCTATCTATCTGCAGGGCTGGGGTGATATGCTGGTTCTGGTGACACTATAACCTATCTATCTGCAGGGCTGGGGTGATATGCTGGTTCTGGTGACAGTAACCTATCTGCAGGGCTGGGGTGATATTCTGGTTCTGGTGACAGTAACCTATCTATCTGCAGGACTGGGGTGATATGCTGGTTCTGATGACAGTAACCTATCTATCTGCAGGGCTGGGGTGATATGCTGATTCTGGTGACAGTAACCTATCTATCTGCAGGGCTGGGGTGATATGCTGGGTCTGGTGACAGTAACCTATCTATCTGCAGGGCTGGGGTGATATGCTGGTTCTGGTGACAGTAACCTATCTATCTTCAGGACTGGGGTGATATGCTGGTCCTGGTGACAGTAACCTATCTATCTGCAGGGCTGGGGTGATATGCTGGGTCTGGTGACAGTAACCTATCTATCTGCAGGGCTGGGGTGATATCCTGGGTCTGGTGACAGTAACCTATCTATCTGCAGGGCTGGGGTGATATGCTAGTTCTGGTGACAGTAACCTATCTATCTGCAGGGCTGGAGTGATATGCTGGGTCTGGTGACAGTAACCTATCTATCTGCAGGGCTGGGGTGATATGCTGGGTCTGGTGACAGTAACCTATCTATCTGCAGGGCTGGGGTGATATGCTGGTTCTGGTGACAGTAACCTATGTATCTGCAGGACTGGGGTGATATGCTGGTCCTGGTGACAGTAACCTATCTATCTGCAGGGCTGGGGTGATATGCTGGGTCTGGTGACAGTAACCTATCTATCTGCAGGGCTGGGGTGATATGCTGGGTCTGGTGACAGTAACCTATCTATCTGCAGGGCTGGGGTGATATGCTAGTTCTGGTGACAGTAACCTATCTATCTGCAGGGCTGGAGTGATATGCTGGGTCTGGTGACAGTAACCTATCTATCTGCAGGACTGGGGTGATATGCTGGGTCTGGTGACAGTAACCTATCTATCTGCAGGGCTGGGGTGATATGCTGGGTCTGGTGACAGTAACCTATCTATCTGCAGGGCTGGAGTGATATGCTGGGTCTGGTGACAGTAACCTATCTATCTGCAGGGCTGGGGTGATATGCTGGGTCTGGTGACAGTAACCTATCTATCTGCAGGGCTGGGGGTGTTGGTTTTCTGTTGCACCCTCTATGATTACCCCATTAACCCCTGACCACCCCTGTCCTTGCATCCTCTGGGTTTCCTCCGCAGCCTCTGTACAATGCAGGTAATTAGAGAGTCAGATGAGAAGTTTTCGCCGCCGCGTCCGTGATATGTAAATCGCCCGGATCGCGCCGGTTTGTTGTTATCTTCTCTCCGACAAAACTGCTCCAATTAAAACCCAGAAGCGGCAGAAGAGTCGGCGAAGAAGTCTGAATATTCAGGGCGCGCTATCAGCGCATAATGTCATGCAAATTACAGGGGAAGATGGAGAGACGGGTTCTGTCCCAGCTGGCAGTGCGGCCGCCGTCATCGCCCCCCTCGCCCCCCTCCATTATGGTAATAGAATATTCGGAATATTTCACTTTTCGCCGCGCTGATCCATTAAAAGTTTGTGAGACCTGCAAATAATTCATCTCCGCGCCGGGAACAAAGGAGCAATTAAAAGTCTCCCGTGTTATAGAGATCGAAATCACAGGCGGCAAAATATCTGCTGAAAGAACAGGCGGCCGCCATAAAGGAGGAGACGTCACCGCCAAACCGTGCGGGGGAGCCGGAGAGGGGCGCTGTATGACTGCCCGGGGATTGTAGGGGGCCACTGGTGCTATATGAGGGCAGGAAACATATATATATATATATATATATGGGAACCTCTGGTACTATATGAGGGCAGGGATTATATGGGGGAATCTCTGGTACTATATGAGGGCAGGGATTATATGGGGGAACCTCTGGTACTATATGAGGGCAGGGATTATATGGGGGAACCCCTGGTACTATATGAGGGCAGGGATTATATGGGGGAACCTCTGGTACTATATGAGGGCAGGGATTATATGGGGGAACCTCTGGTACTATATGAGGGCAGGGATTATATAGGGGAACCTCTGGCACTATACGAGGGCAGGGATTATATAGGGGAACCTCTGGTACTATACGAGGGCAGGGATTATATGGGGGAACCTCTGGTACTATATGAGGGCAGGGATTATATGGGGGAACCTCTGGTACTATACGAGGGCAGGGATCATATAGGGGAACCACTGGTACTATATGAGGGCAGGGATTATATAGGGGAACCTCTGGTACTATATGAGGGCAGGGATTATATAGGGGAACCTCTGATATTATATGAGGGCAGGGATTATATAGGGGAACCTCTGGTACTATACGAGGGCAGGGATCATATAGTGGAACCACTGGTACTATATGAGGGCAGGGATTATATAGGGGAACCTCTGGTACTGTATGAGGGCAGGGATTATATAGGGGAACCTCTGATATTATATGAGGGCAGGGATTATATAGGGGAACCTCTGGTACTATATGGGGGCAGGAAACATATGGGGGAACCTCTGGTACTGTATGAAGGCAGGGATTATATGGGGGAACCTCTGGTACTATATGAAGGCAGGTCAGGGATTGTGTAAGGGAGCCATTAGGAATGTATAAGGGCAGGATTTGTATGGGAACCCCTTGCACTATATGAGGGCAGGGATTATATGGGGGAACCTCTGGTACTATATGAGGGCAGGGATTATATAGGGGAACCTCTGGCACTATATGAGGGCAGGGATTATATGGGGGAACCTCTGGTACTATATGAGGGCAGGGATTATATAGGGGAACCTCTGGCACTATATGAGGGCAGGGATTATATGGGGGAATCTCTGGTACTATATGAGGGCAGGGATTATATAGTGGAACCTCTGGTACTATATGAGGGCAGGGATTATATAGGGGAACCTCTGGTACTGTATGAGGACAGGGATTATATAGGGGAACCTCTGGTACTACATGAGGACAGGGATTATATAGGGGAACCTCTGGTACTATATGAGGGCAGGGATTATATAGGGGAACCTCTGATATTATATGAGGGCAGGGATTATATAGGGGAACCTCTGGTACTATATGGGGGCAGGAAACATATGGGGGAACCTCTGGTACTGTATGAAGGCAGGGATTATATGGGGGAACCTCTGGTACTATATGAGGGCAGGGATTATTTAGGGGAACCTCTGGTACTATATGAAGGCAGGTCAGGGATTGTGTAAGGGAGCCATTAGGAATGTATAAACGCAGGATTTGTATGGGAACCCCTTGCACTATATGAGGGCAGGGATTAAATGGGGGAACCTCTGGTACTATATGAGGGCAGGGATTATATAGGGGAACCTCTGGCACTATATGAGGGCAGGGATTATATGGGGGAACCTCTGGTACTATATGAGGGCAGGGATTATATAGGGGAACCTCTGGCACTATATGAGGGCAGGGATTATATGGGGGAATCTCTGGTACTATATGAGGGCAGGGATTATATAGTGGAACCTCTGGTACTATATGAGGGCAGGGATTATATAGGGGAACCTCTGGTACTGTATGAGGACAGGGATTATATAGGGGAACCTCTGGTACTACCTGAGGACAGGGATTATATAGGGAAACCTCTGGTACTATATGTGGGCAGGGATTATATGGGGGAACCTCTGGTACTACATGAGGGCAGGGATTATATAGGGGAACCTCTTGTACTATATGAGGGCAGGGATTATATAGGGGAACCTCTGGTACTATATGAGGGCAGGGATTATATAGGGGAACCTCTGGTACTGTATGAAGGCAGGGATTATATGGGGGAACCTCTGGTACTATATGAGGGCAGAGATTATATGGGGGAACCTCTGGTACTACATGAGGGCAGGGATTATATAGGGGAACCTCTTGTACTATATGAGGGCAGGGATTATATAGGGGAACCTCTGGTACTATATGAGGGCAGGGATCATATAGGGGAACCTCTGGTACTGTATGAGGGCAGGGATTATATAGGGGAACCTCTGGTACTGTATGAAGGCAGGGATTATATGGGGGAACCTCTGGTACTATATGAGGGCAGAGATTATATGGGGGAACCTCTGGTACTATATGAGGGCAGAGATTATATGGGGGAACCTCTGGTACTATATGAGGGCAGAGATTATATGGGGGAACCTCTGGTACTATAAGAGGGCAGGGATTATATGGGGGAACCTCTGGTACTATATGAGGGCAGAGATTATATGGGGGAACCTCTGGTACTATAAGAGGGCAGGGATTATATGGGGGAACCTCTGGTACTATATGAGGGCAGGGATTATTTAGGGGAACCTCTGGTACTATATGAGGGCAGGGATTATATAGGGGAACCTCTGGTACTGTATGAAGGCAGGGATTATATGGGGGAACCTCTGGTACTATATGAGGGCAGGGATTATATGGGGGAACCTCTGGTACTATATGAGGGCAGAGATTATATGGGGGAACCTCTGGTACTATATGAGGGCAGAGATTATATGGGGGAACCTCTGGTACTATATGAGGGCAGAGATTATATGGGGGAACCTCTGGTACTATATGAGGGCAGATATTATATGGGGGAACCTCTGGTACTATAAGAGGGCAGGGATTATATGGGGGAACCTCTGGTACTATATGAGGGCAGGGATTATTTAGGGGAACCTCTGGTACTATATGAGGGCAGGGATTATTTAGGGGAACCTCTGGTACTATATGAAGGCAGGTCAGGGATTGTGTAAGGGAGCCATTAGGAATGTATAAGGGCAGGATTTGTATGGGAACCCCTGGCACTATATGAGGGCAGGGATTATATAGGGGAACCTCTGGCACTATATGAGGTCAGGGATTATATGGGGGAACCTCTGGTACTATATGAGGGCAGGGATTATATAGTGGAACCTCTGGTACTATATGAGGGCAGGGATTATATAGGGGAACCTCTGGTACTATATGAGGGCAGGAATTATATAGGGGAACCTCTGGTACTATATGAGGGCAGGGATTATATAGGGGAACCTCTGGTACTTTATGAGTGCAGGGATTATATAGGGGAACCTCTGGTACTATATGAGGGCAGGGATTATATAGGGGAACCTCTGGTACTATATGAGGGCAGGGATTATATAGGGGAACCTCTGGTACTATATGAAGGCAGGTCAGGGATTGTGTAAGGGAGCCATTAGGAATGTATAAGGGCAGGATTTGTATGGGAACCCCTGGCACTATATGAGGGCAGGGATTATATAGGGGAACCTCTGGCACTATATGAGGTCAGGGATTATATGGGGGAACCTCTGGTACTATATGAGGGCAGGGATTATATAGTGGAACCTCTGGTACTATATGAGGGCAGGGATTATATAGGGGAACCTCTGGTACTATATGAGGGCAGGAATTATATAGGGGAACCTCTGGTACTATATGAGGGCAGGGATTATATAGGGGAACCTCTGGTACTTTATGAGTGCAGGGATTATATAGGGGAACCTCTGGTACTATATGAGGGCAGGAATTATATAGGGGAACCTCTGGTACTATATGAGGGCAGGGATTATATAGGGGAACCTCTGGTACTATATGAGGGCAGGGATTATATAGGGGAACCTCTGGTACTATATGAGGGCAGGGATTATATAGGGGAACCTCTGATAGTATATGAGGGCAGGGATCATATAGGGGAACCTCTGATAGTATATGAGGGCAGGGATCATATAGGGGAACCTCTGGTACTATATGAGGGCAGGGATTATATAGGGGAACCTCTGGTACTATATGAGGGCAGGGATTATATAGGGGAACCTCTGGTACTATATGAGGGCAGGGATTATATAGGGGAACCCCTGGTACTATATGAGGGCAGGGATTATATAGGGGAACCTCTGGTACTATATGAGGGCCGGAAACATATGGGGTAACCTCTGGTACTATATGAGGGCAGGGATTATATAGGGGAACCTCTGGTACTATATGAGGGCAGAGATTATATGGGGGAACCTCTGGTACTATATGAGGGCAGAGATTGTATGGGGGAACCTCTGGTACTATAAAAGGGCAGGGATTATATGGGGGAACCTCTGGTATTATATGAGGGCAGGGATTATTTAGGGGAACCTCTGGTACTATATGAAGGCAGGTCAGGGATTGTGTAAGGGAGCCATTAGGAATGTATAAGGGCAGGATTTGTATGGGAACCCCTGGCACTATATGAGGGCAGGGATTATATAGGGGAACCTCTGGTACTATATGAGGGCCGGAAACATATGGGGTAACCTCTGGTACTATATGAGGGCAGGGATTATATAGGGGAACCTCTGGTACTATATGAGGGCAGAGATTATATGGGGGAACCTCTGGTACTATATGAGGGCAGAGATTGTATGGGGGAACCTCTGGTACTATAAAAGGGCAGGGATTATATGGGGGAACCTCTGGTATTATATGAGGGCAGGGATTATTTAGGGGAACCTCTGGTACTATATGAAGGCAGGTCAGGGATTGTGTAAGGGAGCCATTAGGAATGTATAAGGGCAGGATTTGTATGGGAACCCCTGGCACTATATGAGGGCAGGGATTATATGGGGGAACCTCTGGTACTATATGAGGGCAGGGATTATATAGGGGAACCTCTGGTACTATATGAGGGCAGGGATTATATAGGGGAACCTCTGGTACTATATGAGGGCAGGGATTATATGGGGGAACCTCTGGTACTATATGAGGGCAGGGATTATATGGGGGAACCTCTGGTACTATAAGAGGGCAGGGATTATATAGGGGTACCTCTGGTACTATATGAGGGCAGGGATTATATAGGGGAACCTCTGGCACTATATGGGCATCTCTGGCACTATGTAAGGGCAGGTCAGGAATTCTTTAGGGCGCCCTCTGTATGACGTGTTGGTGTCTGTACAGATGATGGCGGCTTTAGTCTGTGCGGACAGGACTCGGCCTTACAAGGCGTCTTCTCTTCTATCTTCAGATTCTGGATTATTGGACAGACGAGATCTTTACTGGAAATTTTCGGGATTTCTCTTTGATGTAATATCTGCACATGACGCGCGGCCGCATCTCTTTATCTTCTGGAAATCTCCCAAGAAGGCCATTTACCCTGAAGAACAATGGAGGAACGTCGTCATCCATCAGCCCTGAGGGCCATTATTTTGGGGGTGCTCATGCCAAGGTGTGATGTGTATAGGGACGATGGTACATGAGGGATGGAGCCATCCGTGTGCGGGGGGTCAGATCTTGGCAGAGGCCCCGGACATGACCCAATCTCATAGATCGTGTCCTCGTCACCTCGGGATAGAAGCAGAAGATAAATCACAAGTGTAATAAATCTCAGGATATCAGACGGATCATCCCGAATATTATCCACAGGGCACCGCCATGTACCAGCCTAAGGGACTCGTGCAGGGACCCCGAAACGTGCCAGTGTGATGTCATTGTGCACAACTCACAGAGGATGTCTCATGAAGGCGGCCATGTCCATAGAGGGGACCCCGCACATCTCCAGGTCTAGTGTGATGGAGCGCCATGCATTCTGGTGGAGTTGTCTATGTAGAGGTCACCTGACCAATGCCAAGGGGATGGCTAGTTTGGAGGTGTGACGTGCCCCTAATGTTATGTAATGACATAGAATAAGGCCGGGTTCACACCTGCACATGCTCTCTGCTTACGTCCCCGAATCCATTTAATAAACGCCAAGATCCCAGACCTGCAAACAGTCCTGCGTCCTCTCGCGTGAGGTCCCTGCGAGTGGTCCTTACAGATTCTTCCTGTTTGTTCTTCATTCTATGACATCCTATGGGAGCAAAACCTACCGCAGAGCTTCAGAGCTTCAGGCTGTGGGGATGGCGGGAGGAGCGCGGACATTGTTACAGTGTGTCGGTGCAGACAATCCTCTGTGAGCTGATACTTCTCTCTCCTCTATGTTACAGTGTATCAGTGCAGACAATCCTCTGTGAGCTGATACATCTCTGTCCTCTATGTTACAGTGTATCGGTGCAGACAATCCTCTGTGAGCTGATACATCTCTGTCCTCTATGTTACAGTGTATCAGTGCAGACAATCCTCTGTGAGCTGATACATCTCTCTCCTGTATGTTACAGTGTATCAGTGCAGACAATCCTCTGTGAGCTGATACATCTCTGTCCTCTATGTTACAGTGTATCGGTGCAGACAATCCTCTGTGAGCTGATACATCTCTCTCCTGTATGTTACAGTGTATCAGTGCAGACAATCCTCTGTGAGCTGATACATCTCTCTCCTCTATGTTACAGTGTATCGGTGCAGACAATCCTCTGTGAGCTGATACATCTCTCTCCTCTATGTTACAGTGTATCAGTGCAGACAATCCTCTGTGAGCTGATACATCTCTCTCCTGTTTGTTACAGTGTATCAGTGCAGACAATCCTCTGTGAGCTGATACATCTCTCTCCTATATGTTACAGTGTATCAGTGCAGACAATCCTCTGTGAGCTGATACATCTCTCTCCTCTATGTTACAGTGTATCGGTGCAGACAATCCTCTGTGAGCTGATACATCTCTCTTCTCTATGTTACAGTGTATCGGTGCAGACAATCCTCTGTGAGCTGATACATCTCTCTCCTCTATGTTACAGTGTATCGGTGCAGACAATCCTCTGTGAGCTGATACATCTCTCTCCTGTATGTTACAGTGTATCAGTGCAGACAATCCTCTGTGAGCTGATACATCTCTCTCCTCTATGTTACAGTGTATCGGTGCAGACAATCCTCTGTGAGCTGATACATCTCTCTCCTCTATGTTACAGTGTATCGGTGCAGAAAATCCTCTGTGAGCTGATACTTCTCTCTCCTCTATGTTACAGTGTATCGGTGCAGACAATCCTCTGTGAGCTGATACATCTCTCTCCTCTATGTTACAGTGTATCGGTGCAGACAATCCTCTGTGAGCTGATACATCTCTCTCCTGTTTGTTACAGTGTATCGGTGCAGACAATCCTCTGTGAGCTGATACATCTCTCTCCTCTATGTTACAGTGTATCGGTGCAGACAATCCTCTGTGAGCTGATACTTCTCTCTCCTCTATGTTACAGTGTATCGGTGCAGACAATCCTCTGTGAGCTGATACATCTCTCTCCTCTATGTTACAGTGTATCGGTGCAGACAATCCTCTGTGAGCTGATACATCTCTCTCCTGTATGTTACAGTGTATCGGTGCAGACAATCCTCTGTGAGCTGATACATCTCTCTCCTGTATGTTACAGTGTATCGGTGCAGACAATCCTCTGTGAGCTGATACATCTCTCTCCTGTTTGTTACAGTGTATCGGTGCAGACAATCCTCTGTGAGCTGATACATCTCTCTCCTCTATGTTACAGTGTATCGGTGCAGACAATCCTCTGTGAGCTGATACATCTCTCTCCTGTATGTTACAGTGTATCGGTGCAGACAATCCTCTGTGAGCTGATACATCTCTCTCCTCTATGTTACAGTGTATCGGTGCAGACAATCCTCTGTGAGCTGATACTTCTCTCTCCTGTATGTTACAGTGTATCAGTGCAGACAATCCTCTGTGAGCTGATACATCTCTCTCCTCTATGTTACAGTGTATCAGTGCAGACAATCCTCTGTGAGCTGATACATCTCTCTCCTCTATGTTACAGTGTATCGGTGCAGACAATCCTCTGTGAGCTGATACATCTCTCTCCTGTATGTTACAGTGTATCGGTGCAGACAATCCTCTGTGAGCTGATACATCTCTCTCCTCTATGTTACAGTGTATCGGTGCAGACAATCCTCTGTGAGCTGATACATCTCTCTCCTCTATGTTACAGTGTATCGGTGCAGACAATCCTCTGTGAGCTGATACATCTCTCTCCTGTATGTTACAGTGTATCGGTGCAGACAATCCTCTGTGAGCTGATACATCTCTCTCCTCTATGTTACAGTGTATCGGTGCAGACAATCCTCTGTGAGCTGATACATCTCTCTCCTGTTTGTTACAGTGTATCGGTGCAGACAATCCTCTGTGAGCTGATACATCTCTCTCCTCTATGTTACAGTGTATCGGTGCAGACAATCCTCTGTGAGCTGATACATCTCTCTCCTGTATGTTACAGTGTATCGGTGCAGACAATCCTCTGTGAGCTGATACATCTCTCTCCTCTATGTTACAGTGTATCGGTGCAGACAATCCTCTGTGAGCTGATACATCTCTCTCCTCTATGTTACAGTGTATCGGTGCAGACAATCCTCTGTGAGCTGATACTTCTCTCTCCTGTATGTTACAGTGTATCGGTGCAGACAATCCTCTGTGAGCTGATACATCTCTCTCCTCTATGTTACAGTGTATCGGTGCAGACAATCCTCTGTGAGCTGATACATCTCTGTCCTGTATGTTACAGTGTATCGGTGCAGACAATCCCCTGTGAGCCGGACACATCTCTCTCCTGTATGTTACAGTGTATCAGTGCAGACAATCCTCTGTGAGCTGATACATCTCTGTCCTGTATGTTACAGTGTATCGGTGCAGACAATCCTCTGTGAGCTGGGACTTCTCTCTCCTATATGTTACAGTGTATCAGTGCAGACAATCCTCTGTGAGCTGATACATCTCTCTCCTCTATGTTACAGTGTATCGGTGCAGACAATCCTCTGTGAGCTGATACATCTCTGTCCTGTTTGTTACAGTGTATCGGTGCAGACAATCCTCTGTGAGCTGGGACTTCTCTCTCCTATATGTTACAGTGTATCAGTGCAGACAATCCTCTGTGAGCTGACACATCTCTTTCCTGTCCTGATAATTTGTTACATTGTATCAGTCCAGCCTGTATAGCTCACAGAGGATTGTCTAAATACAACTGTAACAAATCCTCAGCTCACATGTTGTGTCTTTCCGTTTTGTGTCTATGTTGTGTCTTTCCGTTTTGTGTCTGTGCGGTGTTTGTTGTGCTGCGGCAGTGAAGGGGTGCGTTGGCGGCGACACCTGCTTTGTCCAGATGGGAGTCGCTCGTCAGTATATTTCGCCGTCTCTTCTGCGGGGATTCGGCTGGCGGAGCTTTTCATCATCTCATCAAAGCCGGGGATCTGTTAACATCTCACTGGCGCACAAGGTGAGAGGCTTTTGTGGCGTTGGCAGCAGACACTACTTGCCGTTCGCTGTCACTTGCAGATCTTCCTGACCTGCATTCTTATTTCCCCGCGGGTTTTTAATATTTCCTCATTGAACTGGCGGCAGATTCGCGGCTGTCAGACGACGCAGGTTTCATCTCCGGAGCCTTTCAACAGTTCCCCAAACTATTGTGATTCCTCTTCTGCGCCGCAACTTTATCTCTTTGTCTGCACAAAAGTAGTTCTGGAAATAGTAACTTTGTGCACTGGATAATGGCGGCTCCGGGTCAGGGCGGGGGTGGATGGGAACACGTAAAATAAACCGCCAACGAGTGGATCTATTAATACTGTCCGGGTCAGGCCCATATGTCCCCTGCATGGGGGGGTAACAGATTTATTAATATAGTGCACTCTCTATAGGGTGAGCGCCACCTAGTGGAGAAAGAAACATGAAATGGCTCCGTGTTGGAGCGGTGTAGTAAGTGGTCACAGGAGTCACAGATACAGCCAGGTCCCTAAGCTGGAGTCCATAGGTCTCCCCTAGACAGTGACATTTACCTTACTGATAGGGCAGATCGCTCCTGAATTCTCTCTGCCTGCTCATAGAGAGAACTGTGCAGCCATAGAGTCACAGCCGCACAGTTCTCTCCATCTCCCCCCGGACTTATATCTATAATCATTGCAGGGAGTTGGGGAGTAGTAAACAGGGGACCCCAGATATGTAGCATTAACCCTTTCCTAGTAATATAGTGCCAGCTATAAGGAGATTAACCCTTTCACTGCCCCAGCCCACCAGGGATGCAGACAATCCTATCCATTCTGTGAGACCTGGATGATGTTTAGTATATTCCTGTATATTCCACTGCTTATTGTTAGGGTATGGTATATTGGTCCCCCGCTGTATACTGAGCTGTGTATCTAATCCCATCCTGCGTGATACTGTATACTGAGCTGTATCTAATCCTATCCTGTGTGATACTGTATACTGAGCTGTGTATCTAATCCTATCCTGTGTGATACTGTATACTGAGTCGTGTATCTAATCCTATCCTGTGTGATACTGTATACTGAGCTGTATCTAATCCTATCCTGTGTAATACTGTATACTGAGCTGTGTATCTAATCCTATCCTGTGTGATACTGTATACTGAGCTGTATCTAATCCTATCCTGTGTGATACTGTATACTGAGCTGTATCTAATCCTATCCTGTGTAATACTGTATACTGAGCTGTGTATCTAATCCTATCCTGTGTGATACTGTATACTGAGCTGTATCTAATCCTATCCTGTGTGATACTGTATACTGAGCTGTGTATCTAATCCTATCCTGTGTGATACTGTATACTGAGCTGTGTATCTAATCCTATCCTGTGTGATACTGTATACTGAGCTGTGTATCTAATCCTATCCTGTGTGATACTGTATACTGAGCCGTGTATCTAATCCTATCCTGTGTGATACTGTATACTGAGTCGTGTATCTAATCCTATCCTGTGTGATACTGTATACTGAGCTGTGTATCTAATCCTATCCTGTGTGATACTGTATACTGAGCTGTGTATCTAATCCTATCCTGTGTGATGCTGTATACTGAGCTGTATCTAATCCTATCCTGTGTGATACTGTATACTGAGCAGTGTATCTAATCCTATCCTGTGTGATACTGTATACTGAGCTGTGTATCTAATCCTATCCTGTGTGATACTGTATACTGAGCTGTATCTAATCCTATCCTGTGTGATACTGTATACTGAGCTGTGTATCTAATCCTATCCTGTGTGATACTGTATACTGAGCTGTATCTAATCCTATCCTGTGTGATACTGTATACTGAGCTGTATCTAATCCTATCCTGTGTGATACTGTATACTGAGCCGTGTATCTAATCCTATCCTGTGTGATACCGTATACTGAGCGGTGTATCTAATCCTATCCTGTGTGATACCGTATACTGAGCTGTGTATCTAATCCTATCCTGTGTGATACTGTATACTGAGCCGTGTATCTAATCCTCTCCTGTGTGATACTGTATACTGAGCTGTGTATCTAATCCTATCCTGTGTGATACTGTATACTGAGCTGTGTATCTAATCCTATACTGTGTGATACTGTATACTGAGCTGTATCTAATCCTATCCTGTGTTACACTGTATACTGAGCTGTATCTAATCCTAACCTGTGTGATACTGTATACTGAGCCGTGTATCTAATCCTATCCTGTGTGATACTGTATACTGAGCTGTATCTAATCCTATCCTGTGTGATACTGTATACTGAGCCGTGTATCTAATCCTATCCTGTGTGATACTGTATACTGAGCCGTGTATCTAATCCTATCCTGTGTGATACTGTATACTGAGCCGTGTATCTAATCCTATCCTGTGTGATACTGTACTGAGCCGTGTATCTAATCCTATCCTGTGTATCTAATCCTATCCTGTGTGATACTGTATACTGAGCTGTATCTAATCCTATCCTGTGTGATACTGTATACTGAGCCGTGTATCTAATCCTATCCTGTGTGATACTGTATACTGAGCTGTGTATCTAATCCTATCCTGTGTGATACTGTATACTGAGCCGTGTATCTAATCCTATCCTGTGTGATACTGTATACTGAGCTGTGTATCTAATCCTATCCTGTGTGATACTGTATACTGAGCTGTGTATCTAATCCTATCCTGTGTGATGCTGTATACTGAGCTGTATCTAATCCTATCCTGTGTGATACTGTATACTGAGCAGTGTATCTAATCCTATCCTGTGTGATACTGTATACTGAGCTGTGTATCTAATCCTATCCTGTGTGATACTGTATACTGAGCTGTATCTAATCCTATCCTGTGTGATACTGTATACTGAGCTGTGTATCTAATCCTATCCTGTGTGATACTGTATACTGAGCTGTATCTAATCCTATCCTGTGTGATACTGTATACTGAGCTGTATCTAATCCTATCCTGTGTGATACTGTATACTGAGCCGTGTATCTAATCCTATCCTGTGTGATACCGTATACTGAGCGGTGTATCTAATCCTATCCTGTGTGATACCGTATACTGAGCTGTGTATCTAATCCTATCCTGTGTGATACTGTATACTGAGCCGTGTATCTAATCCTCTCCTGTGTGATACTGTATACTGAGCTGTGTATCTAATCCTATCCTGTGTGATACTGTATACTGAGCTGTGTATCTAATCCTATACTGTGTGATACTGTATACTGAGCTGTGTATCTAATCCTATACTGTGTGATACTGTATACTGAGCTGTATCTAATCCTATCCTGTGTTACACTGTATACTGAGCTGTATCTAATCCTAACCTGTGTGATACTGTATACTGAGCTGTGTATCTAATCCTATACTGTGTGATACTGTATACTGAGCTGTATCTAATCCTATCCTGTGTTACACTGTATACTGAGCTGTATCTAATCCTAACCTGTGTGATACTGTATACTGAGCCGTGTATCTAATCCTATCCTGTGTGATACTGTATACTGAGCTGTATCTAATCCTATCCTGTGTGATACTGTATACTGAGCCGTGTATCTAATCCTATCCTGTGTGATACTGTATACTGAGCCGTGTATCTAATCCTATCCTGTGTGATACTGTATACTGAGCTGTATCTAATCCTATCCTGTGTGATACTGTATACTGAGCCGTGTATCTAATCCTATCCTGTGTGATACTGTATACTGAGCTGTATCTAATCCTATCCTGTGTGATACTGTATACTGAGCCGTGTATCTAATCCTATCCTGTGTGATACTGTATACTGAGCTGTATCTAATCCTATCCTGTGTGATACTGTATACTGAGCTGTGTATCTAATCCTATCCTGTGTGATACTGTATACTGAGCTGTATCTAATCCTATCCTGTGTGATACTGTATACTGAGCTGTGTATCTAATCCTATCCTGTGTGATACTGTATACTGAGCTGTGTATCTAATCCTATCCTGTGTGATACTGTATACTGAGCTGTGTATCTAATCCTATCCTGTGTGATACTGTATACTGAGCTGTGTATCTAATCCTATCCTGTGTGATACTGTATACTGAGCTGTGTATCTAATCCTATCCTGTGTGATACTGTATACTGAGCTGTATCTAATCCTATCCTGTGTGATACAGTATACTGAGCGGTGTATCTAATCCTATCCTGTGTGATACAGTATACTGAGCGGTGTATCTAATCCTATCCTGTGTGATACTGTATACTGAGCGGTGTATCTAATCCTATCCTGTGTGATACTGTATACTGAGCTGTGTATCTAATCCTATCCTGTGTGATACTGTATACTGAGCTGTATCTAATCCTATCCTGTGTGATACTGTATACTGAGCTGTATCTAATCCTATCCTGTGTGATACTGTATAATGAGCTGTGTATCTAATCCTATCCTGTGTGATACTGTATACTGAGCTGTGTATCTAATCCTATCCTGTGTGATACTGTATACTGAGCCGTGTATCTAATCCTATCCCGTGTGATACTGTATACTGAGCTGTGTATCTAATCCTATCCCGTGTGATACTGTATACTGAGTTGTGTATCTAATCCTATCCTGTGTGATACTGTATACTGAGCTGTATCTAATCCTATCCTGTGTGATACTGTATACTGAGCTGTGTATCTAATCCTATCCTGTGTGATACAGTATACTGAGCGGTGTATCTAATCCTATCCTGTGTGATACAGTATACTGAGCGGTGTATCTAATCCTATCCTGTGTGATACTGTATACTGAGTTGTGTATCTAATCCTATCCTGTGTGATACTGTATACTGAGCTGTGTATCTAATCCTATCCTGTGTGATACTGTATACTGAGCTGTGTATCTAATCCTATCCTGTGTGATACTGTATACTGAGCTGTATCTAATCCTATCCTGTGTAATACTGTATACTGAGCTGTGTATCTAATCCTATCCTGTGTGATACAGTATACTGAGCGGTGTATCTAATCCTATCCTGTGTGATACAGTATACTGAGCGGTGTATCTAATCCTATCCTGTGTGATACTGTATACTGAGCCGTGTATCTAATCCTATCCTGTGTGATACTGTATACTGAGTTGTGTATCTAATCCTATCCTGTGTAATACTGTATACTGAGCTGTGTATCTAATCCTATCCTGTGTGATACCGTATACTGAGCGGTGTATCTAATCCTATCCTGTGTGATACTGCTCTGGTCCTGTAGTGTAGCTGCGGTTTTGTTACTCTGTGTCCTCTGGTTCTCGCGGTTCTTCCAGTGACTTGGCAGATAAATCAGCAGGTAAGTACGTCTTGGGACACATCTATCTCTGGGGGGCGCTGCGCTCCATTTATAAGGTGCATTGGCCAGTCATATTTCCTGCGTCCATGGTCAATATCTCTGACACATCTCATCGATCGCCGGCTCAGATTGGTTAGTTTTATATTCCAGCATCAGACTCCAAAAAATAACTTCATTCATCAAATCTCTGAGGGAGAAATCTCCGGGAGCGGAACAGCAGAGCCGGAGATGTGAAAGGCGAGCAGAGCGCAGAGCAGAGCGCAGAGCAGAGCGCAGAGCAGAGCGCAGAGCAGAGAACAGAGCAGAGCGCAGAGCCGGACACTACACAGTGCAGAGCCGAATCTGTTGCATCTACAGCAGCCTCATCGATTACTCAGCATCATAGTCAGCGACTAATGGACAATGAGCTGCTAAAGTGAGATGTTCCAGAACTGTGCAGAGCAGTGGACTACATAGTATATAGTATAGAGAAATGGAGTATGTAATATACTAGAGCAGTGATGGCGAACCTTTTAGAGACCGAGTGCCCAAACTGCAACCCAAAACCCACAAAATTTTCGCGGAGTGCCAACACGACAATATAGACTTAATACTATGCGGATCCACAATTGCGGACAGTTACTGACCAAAAATTACAGTCATGTGGGGCTTTACAGAGCTTTCAATAATACAAACAACGTTGTACTGAAATGTAAAGGTCTCGGCATTTGGGACTTTGAACAATTAATTTTCACTATTTACATCGCACAGGATCTGTTTTATAGTGAGCGTGTAATATTCTTACATCCTGTACTAATATCACGTCTGCTATAAAACAGATACTGTGTGATATAAATAGTGAGGGGACCCCAGACAGTATTATATGCTCTGCAGTGGGCCCACCATACAATATTATATTCTCCACAGTACCACAGTAGCCCCCCAGTGTTATATGCTCCGCAGTAGGTGTCCCCCCCCCCACAGGATTATATGCTCCACAGTGGCATCCACACACAGTATTGTGTGCTTATAAATAGGCCCCCCCCCAGTATTATATGCTCTTTAGTACACCCCCCAGTATTATACACTCCCCCCAGTATTATAAGCCCCCCCAGTATTATAAGCCCCCTCAGTATTATAAGCCCCCCCAGTATTATACACTCCCCCCAGTATTATACACTCCCCCCCAGTATTATACACCCCACCCAGTATTATACACTCCCCCCAGTATTATACACTCCCCCCAGTATTATACACCCCACCCAGTATTATACACTCCCCCCAGTATTATAAGCCCCCCCAGTATTATAAGCCCCCCCAGTATTATACACTCCCCCCAGTATTATACACCCCACCCAGTATTATAAGCCCCCTCAGTATTATACACTCCCCCCCAGTATTATAAGCCCCCCCAGTATTATACACTCCCCCCAGTATTATACACTCCCCCCAGTGTTATACACCCCACCCAGTATTATACACTCCCCCCAGTATTATACACCCCACCCAGTATTATACACTCCCCCCAGTATTATACACCCCACCCAGTATTATAAGCCCCCTCAGTATTATACACTCCCCCCCAGTATTATAAGCCCCCCCAGTATTATACACTCCCCCCAGTATTATACACTCCCCCCAGTATTATACACTCCCCCCAGTATTATACACTCCCCCCAGTGTTATACACCCCACCCAGTATTATACACTCCCCCCAGTATTATACACTCCCCCCAGTATTATACACTCCCCCCAGTATTATACACCCCACCCAGTATTATACACTCCCCCCAGTATTATACACTCCCCCCAGTATTATACACTCCCCCCAGTGTTATACACCCCACCCAGTATTATACACTCCCCCCAGTATTATACACTCCCCCCAGTATTATACACTCCCCCCAGTATTATACACTCCCCCCAGTATTATACACCCCACCCAGTATTATACACTCCCCCCAGTATTATACACTCCCCCCAGTATTATACACTCCCCCCAGTATTATACACTCCCCCCAGTATTATACACTCCCCCCAGTATTATACACTCCCCCCCAGTATTATACACTCCCCCCAGTATTATACACTCCCCCCAGTGTTATACACCCCACCCAGTATTATACACTCCCCCCAGTATTATACACTCCCCCCAGTATTATACACCCCACCCAGTATTATAAGCCCCCCCAGTATTATACACTCCCCCCAGTATTATACACTCCCCCCAGTATTATACACTCCCCCCAGTATTATACACTCCCCCCAGTATTATACACTCCCCCCAGTATTATACACTCCCCCCAGTATTATACACTCCCCCCCAGTATCATACACCCCACCCAGTATTATACACTCCCCCCAGTATTATACACCCCACCCAGTATTATAAGCCCCCTCAGTATTATACGCCCCCAGTATTATACGCCCCCCAGTATTATACACTCCCCCCAGTATTATACACTCCCCCCAGTATTATACACTCCCCCCAGTATTATACACTCCCCCCAGTATTATACACTCCCCACCCAGTATTATACACTCCCCCCAGTATTATACACTCCCCCCAGTATTATACACCCCACCCAGTATTATAAGCCCCCTCAGTATTATACACTCCCCCCAGTATTATACACCCCACCCAGTATTATAAGCCCCCCCAGTATTATAAGCCCCCCAGTATTATACACTCCCTCCAGTATTATACACTCCCCCCAGTATTATACACTCCCCCCAGTATTATACACCCCACCCAGTATTATACACCCCACAGTATTATACACTCCCCCCAGTATTATACACTCCCCCCAGTATTATACACTCCCCCCAGTATTATACACTCCCCACAGTATTATACACTCCCCCCAGTATTATACACTCCCCCCAGTATTATACACTCCCCCCAGTATTATACACTCCCCACAGTATTATACACTCCCCCCAGTATTATACACTCCCCCCAGTATTATAAGCCCCCCCAGTATTATACACTCCCCACCCAGTATTATACACTCCCCCCAGTATTATACACTCCCCCCAGTATTATACACTCCCCCCAGTATTATAAGCCCCCCCAGTATTATACACTCCCCACCCAGTATTATACACTCCCCCCAGTATTATACACTCCCCCCAGTATTATACACTCCCCCCAGTATTATAAGCCCCCCCAGTATTATACACTCCCCACCCAGTATTATACACTCCCCCCAGTATTATACACTCCCCCCAGTATTATACACTCCCCCCAGTATTATAAGCCCCCCCAGTATTATACACTCCCCCCAGTATTATACACTCCCCCCAGTATTATAAGCCCCCTCAGTATTATACACTCCCCCCCAGTATTATACACTCCCCACCCAGTATTATACACTCCCCCCAGTATTATACACTCCCCCCAGTATTATAAGCCCCCCCAGTATTATACACTCCCCACCCAGTATTATACACTCCCCCAGTATTATAAGCCCCCCCAGTATTATACACTCCCCCCAGTATTATACACTCCCCACCCAGTATTATACACTCCCCCCAGTATTATACACTCCCCCCAGTATTATACACTCCCCCCAGTATTATACACTCCCCCCAGTATTATACACTCCCCCCAGTATTATAAGCCCCCCCAGTATTATACACTCCCCCCAGTATTATACACTCCCCCCAGTATTATAAGCCCCCCCAGTATTATACACCCCACCCAGTATTATACACTCCCCCCAGTATTATAAGCCCCCCCAGTATTATACACCCCACCCAGTATTATACACCCCACCAAGTATTATACACTCCCCCCAGTATTATACACTCCCCCCAGTATTATACACTCCCCCCAGTATTATAAGCCCCCCCAGTATTATACACCCCACCCAGTATTATACACTCCCCCCAGTATTATACACTCCCCCCAGTATTATAAGCCCCCCCAGTATTATACACCCCACCCAGTATTATACACCCCACCAAGTATTATACACCCCACCCAGTATTATACACTCCCCCCAGTATTATACACTCCCCCAGTATTATACACTCCCCCCAGTATTATACACTCCCCCCAGTATTATAAGCCCCCTCAGTATTATAAGCCCCCCCAGTATTATAAGCCCCCCCAGTATTATACACCCCCCCCAGTATTATACACCCCACCCAGTATTATACACCCCACCCAGTATTATACACTCCCCCCAGTATTATACACCCCACCTAGTATTATACACCCCACCCAGTATTATACACTCCCCCCAGTATTATACACTCCCCCCAGTATTATACACTCCCCCCAGTATTATACACCCCACCCAGTATTATAAGCCCCCCCCAGTATTATACACTCCCCCCCCAGTATCATACACCCCACCAAGTATTATAAGCGCTCCCCCCAACATCATATACACAGTGAGCCACTCTCATACTCACCCCTGAAGAGCCGCTGGCATCCACCTTCTTGTCACTGGCGGCGCTGATGACGTCATCGCGCCCGCGTCGGGGCAGAGGTCAAACTCTGCAGCCAGTGTAGGCCGCGGTCGTGCGATCCGCGGCCTACCCTGACAGCTTTCAGCTGTATGTGCATTTGCACATACAACTGAAGGCAGTGATCGCTCATCAACGGGGAATCCTGTACCGGATTCCCTGTTGGTGAGCGATCCGGGCGACCGCACGCGTGCCATAGGTTCGCCATCACTGTACTAGAGGGAGGACGCGGCTTCGCACGGGTATATTACATGTTATGTTTGAGTAGTGGCCCCATAAGAATTGTCCAGTTTTGCACTGGTGTATGTTGTATGTGGTTTGTGTGTATGTCCATAAGCGTCATGTGATTATGTGTATCTCATTTTGGATGTCAGTGAAAAACCTGTGATCAGTTGTTATGGATACCTGGAGTAAAGCTGTATCTAATCCTTCCCCATGTAGTACTGTGTTTAGATGCAAGTATCTAATCCTTGTTGGTGTGGTACTGTGTGCAGATGTGAGATATAATCCTCCGTGTGGTATTGTGAGAAGAGGCGCGTATCTAATCCTCCAGTAAGTGAAACTGTGTGCAGACGCGCGTATCTAATGACTCTGGCGTGTGGTACTGTGTGCAGATGCGCGTCTCTAATACTCTGGCATGTGGTACTGTGTGCAGATGCGCGTATCTAATCCTCCCCTGTGTGGTATTGTGTGAAAAGGCGCGTATCTAATCCTACGGCATGTGGTACTGTGTGCAGACATGCGTATCTAATCCTATGGAATTTGGTACTGTGTGCAGACGCGCTTATCTTATCCTCTGGCGTGTGGTACTGTGTGCAGATGCACGTATTTAATCCTCCCCCGTGTGGTACTGTGTGAAGAGGCGCGTATCTAATCCTACGGCGTGTGGAACTGTGTGTAGACACATGTATCTAATCCTACAGCATGTGGTACTGTGTGTAGACGCGCGTAACTAATCCTACGACATGTGGTACTGTGTGTAGACGCGTGTATCTAATCCTAAGGCATGTGGTACTGTGTGTAGACGCACGTATCTAATCCTATGGCGTGTACAACTGTGTGAAGACACGTGTATCTAATCCTAAGGCATGTGGTACTGTGTGAAGAGGCGCGTATCTAATCCTACGGCGTGTGGAACTGTGTGTAGAGGCGTGTATCCAATCCTCCGGCATGTGGTACTGTGTGCAGATGCGCATATCTAATCCTATGGCATGTGAACTGTGTGTAGACGCGCGTATCTAATCCTCCCCCGTGTGGTACTGTGTGCTGAGACGCGTATCTAATTCTCTGGCGTGTGGTACTGTGTGCAGACGCATGTATCTAATCCTAAGGCATGTGGTACTGTGTGTAGACGCACGTATCTAATCCTAAGGCATGTGGTACTGTGTGCAGATGCATGTATCTAATCCTATGGCGTGTACAACTGTGTGAAGACACGTGTATCTAATCCTAAGGCATGTGGTACTGTGTGAAGAGGCGCGTATCTAATCCTACGGCGTGTGGAACTGTGTGTAGAGGTGTGTATCCAATCCCCCGGCATGTGGTACTGTGTGCAGATGCGCATATCTAATCCTATGGCATGTGAACTGTGTGTAGACGCGCGTATCTAATCCTCCCCCGTGTGGTACTGTGTGCTGAGACGCGTATCTAATTCTCTGGCGTGTGGTACTGTGTGCAGAGACACGTATCTAATCCTCCAAAGTGTGGTATTGTGTGAAGAGGCGCGTATCTAATCCTTTGGCGTGTGGAACTATGTGTAGACGCGCGTATCTAATCCTACTGCATGTGGTACTCTGTGCAGATGCGTGTATCTAATCCTATGGCGTGTACAAATGTGTGCAGACGCGCGTATCTAATCCTCTGGAATGTGGAACTGTGTGTAGACGCCTGTATCTAATTCTTCGGCATGTGGAACCGTGTGCAGACGCGTGTATCAAATCCTTCAGTGTGTGGAACTGTGTGCAGAAATGCGTATTTAATCCTCTGGTGTGTGGGACTGTGTGGAGACCCGTGTATCTAATCCTCTGGCGTGTGATACTGTGTGCTGATCTGTGTATCTAATCCTCTGGAGTGTGGAACTGTGTGTAGACGCCTGTATCTAATGCTTCGGCATGTGGAACCGTGTGCAGGCGCACGTATCTAATCCTATGGCATGTGGTACTGTGTGCAGAAGTGCGTATTTAATCCTCTGGTGTGTGGGACTGTGTGCAGACCCGTGTATCTAATCCTATGGCGTGTACAACTATGTGAAGACACGTGTATCTAATCCTCCCCTGTATGGTATTGTGTGAAGAGGCGCGTATCTAATCCTACGGCGTGTGGAACTGTGTGTAGACGCGCGTATCCAATCCCCCGGCATGTGGTACTGTGTGCAGATGCGCGTATCTAATCCTATGGCATGTGGTACTGTGTGTAGACGCGCGTATCTAATCCTCCCCGTGTGGTACTGTGTGCAGACGTGCATATCTAATCCTTTGGCGTGTGGAGCTATGTGTAGACGCGCGTATCTAATCCTACTGCATGTGGTACTGTGTGCAGACGCGTGTATCTAATCCTATGGCGTGTACAAATGTGTGCAGACGCACGTATCTAATCCTCTGGAGTGTGGAACTGTGTGTAGACGCCTGTATCTAATGTGAAACCGTGTACATGTGAAACCGTGTGCAAATGCACGTATCAAATCCTTCAGTGTGTGGAACTGTGTGCAGAAATGCGTATTTAGGGTGCATGCACACTAAGGAACGCCGGCGTTACAGCAGGGCTGCCGGACACTTCCCATTCATTTCTATGGGAGCCGGCATGCGAGCGCTCCCCATAGAAATGAATGGGAAGTGTCCGACAGCCCTGCTGTAACGCCGGCGTGTACGGCTCTCATACACGCCGGCGTTCCTTAGTGTGCATGCACCCTTAATCCTCTGGTGTGTGGGACTGTGTGCAGACCCGTGTATCTAATCCTCTGGCATGTGATACTGTGTGCTGATCTGTGTATCTAATCCTCTGATGCGTGTATCTCAGTTTGGATATCAGTTTGTATTGTGCATGTGGAGTGACCGTGTGTATTGCAGTTGGAATATGAGTGAAAGTCTTGCAGGTTTGTATTGGCTAAGGGGGGGGGGTCATTGTGTTTGGAATGCTGTATCTCAGCAACGATACGTCCGAGCAAGTTGGAGTCTCGTCTTAAACCTTCCCGGATACCTGAAGTATCTCTGTACCAAATCTGGTGAAGATCGGTCCAGTCGTTTGGTTCGCATTAGAGGACGGACG
Source organism: Leptodactylus fuscus (assembly GCF_031893055.1). Taxonomy (NCBI): domain Eukaryota; kingdom Metazoa; phylum Chordata; class Amphibia; order Anura; family Leptodactylidae; genus Leptodactylus; species Leptodactylus fuscus. Next base: position 4,185,750 of record NC_134265.1, on the reverse strand, counting down.
GACAAGAATTCATTTTTATAAGATAGGGAGATACTGCAGAGTAATGGATCATACAGTCATGCCCGGAAGTGTCAACACCCCTGAAATGTTTCCAGAAATTTTAGTTTTTCTCCCAAAATATTCCTACAATTCCAGGTTTTGTTGGTGTGTTGTGCATTAGAAGAACAAAAACAGAGAAAAATGGAAAATTGGAGATAATGTCACACAAAACTCTAAAACTAGGCCAAACACAATTGTAGGTAAATAACTTTGTTTCCTGTGATTGTCGTTCAGACTCAAGTAACAGGTGTGGGCAATATAAGAATCTCCCTGACACCAGGTACAAAGGATACAAGTAACAGGTGTGGGCAATATAAGAATCTCCCTGACACCAGATACAAAGGATACAAGTAACAGATGTGGGCAATATAAGAATCTCCCTGACACCAGATACAAAGGATACAAGTAACAGGTGTGGGCAATATAAGAATCTCCCTGACACCAGGTACAAAGGATACAAGTAACAGGTGTGGGCAATATAAGAATCTCCCTGACACCAGATACAAAGGATACAAGTAACAGGTGTGGGCAATATAAGAATCTCCCTGACACCAGGTACAAAGGATACAAGTAACAGATGTGGGCAATATAAGAATCTCCCTGACACCAGATACAAAGGATACAAGTAACAGATGTGGGCAATATAAGAATCTCCCTGACACCAGATACAAAGGATACAAGTAACAGGTGTGGGCAATATAAGAATCTCCCTGACACCAGGTACAAAGGATACAAGTAACAGGTGTGGGCAATATAAGAATCTCCCTGACACCAGGTACAAAGGATACAAGTAACAGGTGTGGGCAATATAAGAATCTCCCTGACACCAGGTACAAAGGATACAAGTAACAGGTGTGGGCATGATCTGTACTCAGAGAGTTATCACTGTGTTACCTGTGGTGTTACATAGGACTGCCGGTATCTGTATTATCCTCAGTCTTTCCCCCTGTCAGTACATGTTGGGTTGTCAGTTGTCGTGGTGGCTCTGCGGTCAGTCAGTGACTACTGTGGCTCAGTCTCTGATGATTGGTCGTTGCTGCTTACTTTCGCCCTCCGCGTCTTGTGCAGACTTTGATCTGATACAGATTTGACATTTAACCCCTGACTCTCCAGTTTCTTGTCACTTCTGTTGCAGTTTCTTCTTTTCTATACAATTTTCTGTCTTGGATTTGTTCTGATTTTTCTAAGATGGTCAGAAGTAATCTCGGCACGTTCAGTTTATTCTGGCAGCGGGGGAGGTAATAAGTCAGTATTCACACCATGACAGAAACATCTGGATGACAAATAGCAGCAGCACAATCTCATCTGAACTCCGGATATAGTAACGGGAATTCTAGTGTAGTACAGCAGCACAGAGGATGTCAGGAGAGGAGTGTGCTGATCTTATACAGGGTTCCCCAGCAGCACAGAGGATGTCAGGAGAGTAAATTGCTGACCTTGTAAGGAGTTGATTGACCACTTCTCTTCTATCGCCTCTCCACGTCCTCCATATTTGTTCCTCTGTTATCTGCCTGGAAGGTGGAAGGAATAATTTGGGATTTGTTACAATGTGTCGGCTTGATATAGAAGCCTATAAGTCGCGGCGCCGGCCGGGCGGCGCAGTAAGTGTCGGCCTCATTTCCTCCTTGTGAGAACTTATGGCCAAATAAAAAGCGGCCGACAGGACGGACAGAAGAGGAAAAACTGGGGGTGCAGGCGGCGTAAATCTACAGGACTGCCCGAACCTCCGTGTGATACACTGCGCCCTGATGTATATGTGCTGTGCCGGCAGGAACGCGGCCGTAACCCCTTCATGACACTCTCCGAATTGTATCCCTCCCCAGATCTCCTGACCACAGCAAGATCCACATCTCAGGAGAAGGAAGAGAAGCCCAAGATACAAGATATTCTCCTACAAGATCAGCCCAAATGTTCCCTGAAACCAGGAAGTGACCTCCGACCAGTGGCCTCTGACCTGTGGCTACTACAACCACCATAGCTGCAACAGAGAGGTCCTAACTAAGTAATCAGGTCTGGGGTCTGTATTAGTTTAGGGGTCTGGTCTGGGGTCTGTATTAGTTTAGGGGTCTGGTCTGGGGTCTGTATTAGGGGTCTGGTCTGGGGTCTGTATTAGTTTAGGGGTCTGGTCTGGGGTCTGTATTAGTTTAGGGGTCCGGTCTGGGGTCTGTATTAGTTTAGGGGTCCGGTCTGGGGTCTGTATTAGTTTAGGGGTCCGGTCTGGGGTCTGTATTAGTTTAGGGGTCCGGTCTGGGGTCTGTATTAGTTTAGGGGTCCGGTCTGGGGTCTGTATTAGTTTAGGGGTCCGGTCTGGGGTCTGTATTAGTTTAGGGGTCCGGTCTGGGGTCTGTATTAGTTTAGGGGTCCGGTCTGGGGTCTGTATTAGTTTAGGGGTCTGGTCTGGGGTCTGTATTAGTTTAGGGGTCTGGTCTGGGGTCTGTATTAGTTTAGGGGTCTGGTCTGGGGTCTGTATTAGTTTAGGGGTCTGGTCTGGGGTCTGTATTAGTTTAGAGGTCTGGTCTGGGGTCTGTATTAGTTTAGGGGTCTGGTCTGGGGTCTGTATTAGTTTAGGGGTCTGGTCTGGGGTCTGTATTAGTTTAGGGGTCTGGTCTGGGGTCTGTATTAGTTTAGGGGTCCGGTCTGGGGTCTGTATTAGTTTAGGGGTCCGGTCTGGGGTCTGTATTAGTTTAGGGGTCCGGTCTGGGGTCTGTATTAGTTTAGGGGTCCGGTCTGGGGTCTGTATTAGTTTAGGGGTCCGGTCTGGGGTCTGTATTAGTTTAGAGGTCTGGTCTGGGGTCTGTATTAGTTTAGGGGTCTGGTCTGGGGTCTGTATTAGTTTAGGGGTCTGGTCTGGGGTCTGTATTAGTTTAGGGGTCTGGTCTGGGGTCTGTATTAGTTTAGGGGTCTGGTCTGGGGTCTGTATTAGTTTAGGGGTCTGGTTTGGGGTCTGTATTTGTTTCGGGGTCCGGTCTGGGGTCTGTATTAGTTTAGGGGTCTGGTCTGGGGTCTGTATTTGTTTCGGGGTCTGGTCTGGGGTCTGTATTAGTTTAGGGGTCTGGTCTGGGGTCTGTATTAGTTTAGGGGTCCGGTCTGGGGTCTGTATTAGTTTAGAGGTCTGGTCTGGGGTCTGTATTAGTTTAGGGCTCTGGTCTGGGGTCTGTATTAGTTTAGGGGTCTGGTCTGGGGTCTGTGTTAGTTCCGGGCTCTGGTCTGGGGTCTGTATTAGTTTAGAGGTCTGGTCTGGGGTCTGTATTAGTTTAGGGGTCCGGTCTGGGGTCTGTATTAGTTTAGGGCTCTGGTCTGGGGTCTGTATTAGTTTAGGGGTCTGGTCTGGGGTCTGTGTTAGTTCCGGGCTCTGGTCTGGGGTCTGTATTAGTTTAGGGGTCTGGTCTGGGGTCTGCATTAGTTTAGGGGTCTGGTCTGGGGTCTGTATTAGGGGTGTGGTCTGGGGTCTGTATTAGTTTAGGGGTCTGGTCTGGTGTCTGTATTAGTTTAGGGGTCTGGTCTGGGGTCTGTATTAGTTTAGGGGTCTGGTCTGGGGTCTGTATTAGTTTAGAGGTCTGGTCTGGGGTCTGTATTAGTTTAGGGGTCTGGTCTGGGGTCTGTATTAGTTTAGAGGTCCGGTCTGGGGTCTGTATTAGTTTAGGGGTCTGGTCTGGGGTCTGTATTAGTTTAGGGGTCTGGTCTGGGGTCTGTATTAGTTTAGAGGTCCGGTCTGGGGTCTGTATTAGTTTAGGGGTCTGGTCTGGGGTCTGTATTAGTTTAGAGGTCTGGTCTGGGGTCTGTATTAGTTTAGGGCTCTGGTCTGGGGTCTGTATTAGTTTAGGGGTCTGGTCTGGGGTCTGTATTAGTTTAGGGGTCTGGTCTGGGGTCTGTATTAGTTTAGGGGTCCGGTCTGGGGTCTGTATTAGTTTAGGGGTCCGGTCTGGGGTCTGTATTAGTTTAGGGGTCCGGTCTGGGGTCTGTATTAGTTTAGGGGTCTGGTCTGGGGTCTGTATTAGTTTAGGGGTCTGGTCTGGGGTCTGTATTAGTTTAGGGGTCTGGTCTGGGGTCTGTATTAGTTTAGGGGTCTGGTCTGGGGTCTGTATTAGTTTAGAGGTCTGGTCTGGGGTCTGTATTAGTTTAGGGGTCTGGTCTGGGGTCTGTATTAGTTTAGGGGTCCGGTCTGGGGTCTGTATTAGTTTAGGGGTCCGGTCTGGGGTCTGTATTAGTTTAGGGGTCCGGTCTGGGGTCTGTATTAGTTTAGGGGTCTGGTCTGGGGTCTGTATTAGTTTAGGGGTCTGGTTTGGGGTCTGTATTAGTTTAGGGGTCTGGTTTGGGGTCTGTATTTGTTTCGGGGTCCGGTCTGGGGTCTGTATTAGTTTAGGGGTCTGGTCTGGGGTCTGTATTTGTTTCGGGGTCTGGTCTGGGGTCTGTATTAGTTTAGGGGTCTGGTCTGGGGTCTGTATTAGTTTAGGGGTCTGGTCTGGGGTCTGTATTAGTTTAGGGGTCTGGTTTGGGGTCTGTATTTGTTTCGGGGTCCGGTCTGGGGTCTGTATTAGTTTAGGGGTCTGGTCTGGGGTCTGTATTTGTTTCGGGGTCTGGTCTGGGGTCTGTATTAGTTTAGGGGTCTGGTCTGGGGTCTGTATTAGTTTAGGGGTCCGGTCTGGGGTCTGTATTAGTTTAGAGGTCTGGTCTGGGGTCTGTATTAGTTTACGGCTCTGGTCTGGGGTCTGTATTAGTTTACGGCTCTGGTCTGGGGTCTGTATTAGTTTAGGGGTCTGGTCTGGGGTCTGTGTTAGTTCCGGGCTCTGGTCTGGGGTCTGTATTAGTTTAGGGGTCTGGTCTGGGGTCTGCATTAGTTTAGGGGTCTGGTCTGGGGTCTGTATTAGGGGTGTGGTCTGGGGTCTGTATTAGTTTAGGGGTCTGGTCTGGTGTCTGTATTAGTTTAGGGGTCTGGTCTGGGGTCTGTATTAGTTTAGGGGTCTGGTCTGGGGTCTGTATTAGTTTAGAGGTCTGGTCTGGGGTCTGTATTAGTTTAGGGGTCTGGTCTGGGGTCTGTATTAGTTTAGAGGTCCGGTCTGGGGTCTGTATTAGTTTAGGGGTCTGGTCTGGGGTCTGTATTAGTTTAGGGGTCTGGTCTGGGGTCTGTATTAGTTTAGAGGTCCGGTCTGGGGTCTGTATTAGTTTAGGGGTCTGGTCTGGGGTCTGTATTAGTTTAGAGGTCTGGTCTGGGGTCTGTATTAGTTTAGGGCTCTGGTCTGGGGTCTGTATTAGTTTAGGGGTCTGGTCTGGGGTCTGTATTAGTTTAGGGGTCTGGTCTGGGGTCTGTATTAGTTTAGGGGTCCGGTCTGGGGTCTGTATTAGTTTAGGGGTCCGGTCTGGGGTCTGTATTAGTTTAGGGGTCCGGTCTGGGGTCTGTATTAGTTTAGGGGTCCGGTCTGGGGTCTGTATTAGTTTAGGGGTCCGGTCTGGGGTCTGTATTAGTTTAGGGGTCTGGTCTGGGGTCTGTATTAGTTTAGAGGTCTGGTCTGGGGTCTGTATTAGTTTAGGGGTCTGGTCTGGGGTCTGTATTAGTTTAGGGGTCTGGTCTGGGGTCTGTATTAGTTTAGGGGTCCGGTCTGGGGTCTGTATTAGTTTAGGGGTCTGGTCTGGGGTCTGTATTAGTTTAGGGGTCTGGTCTGGGGTCTGCATTAGTTTAGGGGTCTGGTCTGGGGTCTGTATTAGTTTAGGGGTCTGGTCTGGGGTCTGTATTAGTTTAGAGGTCTGGTCTGGGGTCTGTATTAGTTTAGGGGTCTGGTCTGGGGTCTGTATTAGTTTAGGGGTCAGGTCTGGGGTCTGTATTAGTTTAGGGGTCTGGTCTGGGGTCTGTATTAGTTTAGGGGTCTGGTTTGGGGTCTGTATTTGTTTCGGGGTCCGGTCTGGGGTCTGTATTAGTTTAGGGGTCCGGTCTGGGGTCTGTATTTGTTTCGGGGTCTGGTCTGGGGTCTGTATTAGTTTAGGGGTCTGGTCTGGGGTCTGTATTAGTTTAGGGGTCCGGTCTGGGGTCTGTATTAGTTTAGAGGTCTGGTCTGGGGTCTGTATTAGTTTAGGGCTCTGGTCTGGGGTCTGTATTAGTTTAGGGGTCTGGTCTGGGGTCTGTGTTAGTTCCGGGCTCTGGTCTGGGGTCTGTATTAGTTTAGGGGTCTGGTCTGGGGTCTGCATTAGTTTAGGGGTCTGGTCTGGGGTCTGTATTAGGGGTGTGGTCTGGGGTCTGTATTAGTTTAGGGGTCTGGTCTGGTGTCTGTATTAGTTTAGGGGTCTGGTCTGGGGTCTGTATTAGTTTAGGGGTCTGGTCTGGGGTCTGCATTAGTTTAGAGGTCTGGTCTGGGGTCTGTATTAGGGGTGTGGTCTGGGGTCTGTATTAGTTTAGAGGTCTGGTCTGGGGTCTGTGTTAGTTCCGGGCTCTGGTCTGGGGTCTGTATTAGTTTAGGGGTCTGGTCTGGGGTCTGCATTAGTTTAGGGGTCTGGTCTGGGGTCTGTATTAGGGGTGTGGTCTGGGGTCTGTATTAGTTTAGGGGTCTGGTCTGGTGTCTGTATTAGTTTAGGGGTCTGGTCTGGGGTCTGTATTAGTTTAGGGGTCTGGTCTGGGGTCTGCATTAGTTTAGAGGTCTGGTCTGGGGTCTGTATTAGGGGTGTGGTCTGGGGTCTGTATTAGTTTAGAGGTCTGATCTGGGGTCTGTATTAGTTTAGGGGTCTGGTCTGGGGTCTGTATTAGTTTAGGGGTCCGGTCTGTATTAGTTTAGGGGTCTGGTCTGGGGTCTGTATTAGTTTAGGGGTCTGGTCTGGGGTCTGTATTAGTTTAGAGGTCTGATCTGGGGTCTGTATTAGTTTAGGGGTCTGGTCTGGGGTCTGTATTAGTTTAGGGGTCTGGTCTGGTGTCTGTATTAGTTTAGGGGTCTGGTCTGGGGTCTGTATTAGTTTAGGGGTCTGGTCTGGGGTCTGTATTAGTTTAGGGATCTGGTCTGGGGTCTGTATTAGTTTTGGTGTCTGGTCTGGGGTCTGTATTAGTTTAGGGGTCTGGTCTGGGGTCTGTATTAGTTTAGGGCTCTGGTCTGGGGTCTGTATTAGTTTAGGGCTCTGGTCTGGGGTCTGTATTAGTTTAGGGGTCTGGTCTGGGGTCTGTATTAGTTTAGGGGTCTGGTCTGCGGTCTGTATTAGTTTAGGGGTCTGGTCTGAGGTCTGTATTAGTTTAGGGGTCTGGTCTGAGGTCTGTATTAGTTTAGGGGTCTGGTCTGGGGTCTGTATTAGTTTAGGGGTCTGGTCTGGGGTCTGTATTAGTTTAGGGGTCTGGTCTGGGGTCTGTATTAGTTTAGAGGTCTGGTCTGGGGTCTGTAGTAGTTTAGGGATCTGGTCTGGGGTCTGTATTAGTTTAGGGGTCTGGTCTGGGGTCTGTATTAGTTTAGAGGTCTGATCTGGGGTCTGTATTAGTTTAGAGGTCAGGTCTGGGGTCTGTATTAGTTTAGAGGTCTGGTCTGGGGTCTGTATTAGTTTAGGGGTCTGGACTGGGGTCTGTATTAGTTTAGGGGTCTGGTCTGGGGTCTGTATTAGTTTAGGGGTCTGGTCTGGGGTCTGTATTAGTTTAGGGGTCCGGTCTGAGGTCTGTATTAGTTTAGGGGTCCGGTCTGGGGTCTGTGTTAGTTTAGGGGTCCGGTCTGGGGTCTGTATTAGTTTAGAGGTCTGGTCTGGGGTCTGTATTAGTTTAGGGGTCCGGTCTGAGGTCTGTATTAGTTTAGGGGTCCGGTCTGGGGTCTGTGTTAGTTTAGGGGTCCGGTCTGGGGTCTGTATTAGTTTAGGGGTCCGGTCTGGGGTCTGTATTAGTTTAGAGGTCCGGTCTGGGGTCTGTATTAGTTTAGAGGTCTGGTCTGGGGTCTGTATTAGTTTAGAGGTCAGGTCTGGGGTCTGTATTAGTTTAGAGGTCAGGTCTGGGGTCTGTATTAGTTTAGGGGTCTGGTCTGGGGTCTGTATTAGTTTAGGGTTGCTGGAGCCCCCACTGATCTCCTAATAACTTGCCGGGGTCTCTCTGATGTGTCAGCTCCCCTGTGTTTGTCCTGAGTCTGGGGTCTTATGTAACATCCTATCATATAATTTACAATGGTAATGTAATTAGAGGTTGTGAGATAGTGGGGGAATGGAGTATATGGGGGGAGGGGGGGGGGCCTCATCCTCAATTAAGTTCCTAACATGCCCCCCCATCTGTATACTGTCATTAATAATAAGATGGGGGCCACATGTTTAACCCCTTATTCCGCTTCTGTATAATTACAATCATATTCTCCAGAGTCCAGAACCAGCTCCTCTATGTGTATATAGATATATATATAGACCGACGCCCCCTAGTGTCACAAATAGCAGATGAATGGGATATTGATGGCCATGTTATATACCCCAGGATATCTGCAGGCAGTAATATACGCCCCCGTGTATGTGTATATATATCTATATGGGGGGGGAGGGGCAGCCAATGGAAAAAGTATTAATAACAGTGAGATATTGGACATAATTATGAGCTCAGAAGTTTATTCTATACATCAGGTCATGTGACGTATCAGAAAGGGGCTCCGATTAGTAGAAGGCCGGAGAGTATATATATATATATATATATATATATATATATATATATATCCTGCGATAGACTCTGCTGGAAAACTTCTGATACTTAATACATCTCTATATCTGGGCTTGTATATATTGTTATTACCTTTATTGTATTAGATTATTACTGTATATGATACGGTTGTCTGATACATTATCAATATCATTATTATCACTAGTATATGAGTTATATACTCTATATTATACTTGATAGAATTTGATACATTATTATTATTATTATTATTATATATTATATCTGATACATTGTTACATTATTATCATTATTATTATTATTATATATTATATCTGATACATTGTTATTATTATAATATATTATATCTGATACATTGTTACATTATTATTATTATTATTATTATTATTATTATTATATATTATATCTGATACATTGTTATTATTATTATTATTATTATTATTATATTATATCTGATACATTGTTACATTATTATTATTATATATTATATCTGATACATTGTTACATTATTATTATTATTATTATTATTATTATTATTATTATATCTGATACATTGTTATTATTATATTATTATATCTGATACATTGTTACATTATTATTATTATTATAATTATTATAATAATATTATATCTGATACATTGTTACATTATTATTATTATTATTATTATCATTATATCTGATACATTGTTATTATTATATTATTATATCTGTTACATTGTTACCTTACTAGTATTTGTTATATAATCTCCTGATTTATTAGGATTATTGTTACATTGTTCTCTCGTCTCTTTCATGCCGGTTATTGCCAGTTACATTTGTTGCCGGGTCTATGGGGCAGTATTAGATGGAGTTGCCCCGGCCGCTCTGATTATTAACCTTTTAAGGACACCGGGTAGTTTGGCTACTGAGGCTCCGCCTTTCCCTGTTCCTGACATCTTTACTGTCCTGTCATATATGAGAGACCTGTAAGAAGTTCCGATGTCTGGCACTTTGTTAGTATTTGTTACATCCGGGCCCTTTCCTTGCGGAGCCGCCTTCTGTATGTTGAAGGTTTTTCATCACTTTTTGTTGCTATTTTTAGGACGGTGATACAAGACAATAATTTGCGCTTTGCGGTTTTTATTCCTTTATTTTTTGCGCCATTCACCAGGATCAATAACATGATCTGTCACTAGTTTGCACTGATATCTCAGGTTTAATAATTGACATCCCTTCCCATATACTGTATCACCTCTGTATTGCAGTACATTGTATATAGGTTTCTTAAAGGGAAAGTAGCCGGGAAATCATTCATTGGCTATGGCAACCCTTTGGAGTCTGCAAACTCACCATAGGGGACCGAAGGGTATGTAATGGGGTGCTGTCAACCATCCTGATGCTGTCATTACTATTGATCCTGGCATCTCAGGGGTGAAGGTACTAAAGTCAGAGCATTTTCCTGCGACTGTCCACATGCTCATGTGAATGAGGCCATAGACATGAATGGGTCAGTGACTGCACGCTCATGTGAATGGGGCCATAGACATGAATGGGTCAGTGACTGCACGCTCATGTGAATAGGACCATAGACATGAATGGGTCAGTGACTGCACTCTCATGTGAATGGGGCCATAGACATGAATGGGTCAGTGACTACACGCTCATGTGAATGGGGCCATAGACATGAATGGGTCAGTGACTACACGCTCATGTGAATGGGACCATAGACTTGAATGGGTCAGTGACTGCACTCTCATGTGAATGAGGCCATAGACATGAATGGGTCAGTGACTGCACATTCATATGAATGAGGCCATAGACATGAATGGGTCAGTGACTGCACGCTCGTGTGTATGAGGCTATAGACATGTATGGGTCAGTGACTGCACGCTCGTTTGAATGGGACCATAGACATGAATGGGTCAGTGACTGCACGCTCATGTGAATGAGGCCATAGACATGAATGGGTCAGTGACTGCATGCTCGTTTGAATGGGACCATAGACATGAATGGGTCAGTGACTGCACGCACATGTGAATGGGGCCATAGACATGAATGGGTCAGTGACTGCATGCTCGTTTGAATGGGACCATAGACATGAATGGGTCAGTGACTGCACGCTCATGTGAATGGGGCCATAGACATGAATGGGTCAGTGACTGCACGCTCATGTGAATGGGGCCATAGACTTGAATGGGTCAGTGACTGCACGCTCATGTGAATGAGGCCATAGACATGAATGGGTCAGTGACTGCACGCTCATGTGAATGGGACCATAGACTTGAATGGGTCAGTGACTGCACGCTTATGTGAATGAGGCCATAGACATGAATGGGTCAGTGACTGCACGCTCATGTGAATGAGGCCATAGAAATGAATGGGTCAGTGACTGCACGCACATGTGAATGGGGCCATAGACATGAATGGGTCAGTGACTGCACGCACATGTGAATGGGGCCATAGACATGAATGGGTCAGTGACTGCACGCTCATGTGAATGGGGCCATAGACATGAATGGGTCAGTGACTGCACGCTCATGTGAATGGGGCCATAGACATGAATGGGTCAGTGACTGCATGCTCGTTTGAATGGGACCATAGACATGAATGGGTCAGTGACTGCACGCACATGTGAATGGGGCCATAGACATGAATGGGTCAGTGACTGCACGCTCATGTGAATGGGGCCATAGACATGAATGGGTCAGTGACTGCACGCTCATGTGAATGGGGCCATAGACATGAATGGGTCAGTGACTGCACGCTCATGTGAATGAGGCCATAGACATGAATGGGTCAATGACTGCACGCTCATGTGAATGGGGCCATAGACATGAATGGGTCAGTGACTGCACATTCATATGAATGAGGCCATATGACTGCACGCTCATGTGAATGAGGCCATAGACATGAATGGGTCAGTGACTGCACGCTCATGTGAATGAGGCCATAGAAATGAATGGGTCAGTGACTGCATGCTCATGTGAATGAGGCCATAGACATGTATGGGTCAGTGACTGCACGCTCATGTGAATGAGGCCATAGACTTGAATGGGTCAGTGACTGCACGCTCGTGTGTATGAGGCTATAGACATGTATGGGTCAGTGACTGCACGCTCATGTGAATGAGGCCATAGACTTGAATGGGTCAGTGACTGCACGCTCATGTGAATGAGACCATAGACATGAATGGGTCAGTGACTGCACGCTCGTGTGTACGAGTCCTTACTAACACTGACATACAGGCAGCAGGCAGTGACTTGCCGCACGTTACAATCCCTTTTTCTCGGTTATATACGTTAGACCAGTATTTTGTACCTGAATCTTGGCACATGGCGGTAATAAATCTGTAACATTGTGCGACTCTCCGTCTTATAATAGACGCCTGGAAAGGGTTCAGTGAGATATAAAACATAAAACTTCTGCAGGTTTTACCACAAATCAATAAGAAATCTGTATAAAGCAGCAGCAGAACAGTCCCAGTGTTATAAGAAGGGGAGATGCGGTCAGGATATAATCTGCTGGCCTGGGGATGGCCGAACCCTAGTGACCAGGTAGGTGATGTAATCTATACTGAGCGTGCACCTATAGACCCCCCCCCCCCCATATACTGTATCTTACTGTCCTACTCCATTGTGTATCCGCATCACTAGCTCTAATAATACAGAGAATAACTCAGCAGTTTATGGTAAAATCCAGCTGGGAGATTCTGTCCTGGTAATGGATGAGCTATATGATTGGACTAGCGACTTCGTCTGCGGGTTGGTGTTGGCGCTGAGCCGCTTATATTTAGCCAATTGCTGCTGTGGATGATCCGCCTGCTCCCGCGTCTCAGCTCTGCTACATAGCAGCATATGCACAGCATACTCAGTTGTATGTACATCTCTCCATATGGAGAACGTACTCAGCTGTGCTACAGCGCTGCCTAAGCTCTGCTACATCTGGCCATTTGGATTATAGGGGTGTTCTTATGTCAGTGTCTGAGCAGCTTCTGTGTTACAATGGGCTGAATGGATGTTGCTGAAATTTGCCACAGTTCGATCAGCCTGCTCCTGCGTCTCGGCTCTGCTACATCGCTGCATATGCATAGGATACCCAGCTGTATGTATATGTTTGCTTATGGAGAGCCTATAGAGGGGTGCTACAGTGTTGCCTAAACTCTGCTAAAATCTGCTATGTTCCCCGTCGTACTCACTGAAACTCTACACCCCATATACTCCTCTTGCCCACACACAGCCTGCATGTTCTGTAGTCTCCTGATCTTCCATCAGACTCCATTTTCTTCAGCTTTCACACTGTACAGCTTAATCCTATATAGCTCCACCCACAAAATAGTGTATAGCTCCGCCCACTTCCTAGCATGATTTTATCCGAGAATGGCTCATCACAGGTCCTTTAGTGTTGTGTGAACCTAAATTCCTTCACTGCGGTCATGTAGTGACATCATTTACCAGCATAAAAAGTAGCCTATGTTCTAATTGGGGTTCCAATCTATGTATGTGGCAAATTTCATGCAAATCCATTTAGCCGTTTTTGCGTGATTGAGGAACAAACATCCAAACCCCCAAATAGGATAGTATTGTATATTACTGGCATTGGATACATCTGCACCCCCTTAACTCTCTACACTCCTTACACCCCCTGAACTGCTGGATCCTCTGCGCCCCCTGCCCCCTCCGTTTTCTCTGCACCCCCCACTTTCTCTGCACCCCCTGCCACCTCCATTTTCTCTGCACCCCCTACATCCTCTGCACCCCCCTGCCCCCTCTGTATTCTCTGCACCCCCTGTCCCTTCCACATTCTCTGCACCCCCTACATCCTCTGCACCCCCTGCCCCCTCCACATTCTCTGCACCTCCTGCCAATGACTCCCCCAACACACAAAATATGAAAGTAGGGACCACATAGAAGTCGCTCCCTAGTGGTAGATTTATGATATCACATGTATGTACAGAGAAATTCTCATTGTATGCTGTGGGATGGTCAATGCCTCGCTTCATTCTTGTAATACCAGACACAACCACTGACAAAGGTGGCGCTGTTTCTACAATAAAGATAGCAATCTCTTCCCTCTTTGCTCACATTCCCCGGCCATGTAGCAGATGATTCACGTCTTTGGCAGGAGATTCGCTGATATCTTTCATGTAACTAACAACACCAGAAAGTTTTCACCATCCAAAGTGTTTTGGGGGGGAAATGTCGTATCGGGATCCAAATTTTGGTCTGACGGATAAATCCTGCCGAAAATGTCATATCTGGAGCCAACCCCTGTCTGATGGGAGCATTCTGTGGACGCTGCTCACTGACGTGTCTAACACACTGAGACGTGGATGTATGAGAACCATCTGAGTGACCCCTGATGCCCCATGTAGCATTATCAGGGTGATTTTCTGGGGTAGATGCCGGTATCGGGGTGAGTTTCTGGTGTAGCCTCCAGTATCGGGGTGAGTTTCTGGTGTAGCCTCCAGTATCGGGGTGAGTTTCTGGTGTAGCCTCCAGTATCGGGGTGAGTTTCTGGTGTAGTCTCCGGTATCGGGGTGAGTTCTGGTGTAGCCTCCAGTATCGGGGTGAGTTTCCGGTGTAGCCTCCGGTATCGGGGTGAGTTTCTGGTGTAGCCTCCGGTATCGGGGTGAGTTTCTGGTGTAGCCTCCAGTATCGGGGTGAGTTTCTGGTGTAGTCTCCGGTATCAGGGTGAGTTTCTGGTGTAGTCTCCGGTATCGGGGTGAGTTTCTGGTGTAGATGCCGGTATCGGGGTGAGTTTCCGGTGTAGCCTCCGGTATCGGGGTGAGTTTCCGGTGTAGCCTCCAGTATCGGGGTGAGTTTCCGGTGTAGATGCCAGTATCGGGGTGAGTTTCCGGTGTAGCCTCCAGTATCGGGGTGAGTTTGTGGTGTAGCCTCCAGTATCGGGGTGAGTTTCCGGTGTAGATGCCAGTATCGGGGTGAGTTTCCGGTGTAGCCTACAGTATCGGGGTGAGTTTGTGGTGTAGCCTCCAGTATCGGGGTGAGTTTCCGGTGTAGATGCCAGTATCGGGGTGAGTTTCCGGTGTAGCCTACAGTATCGGGGTGAGTTTGTGGTGTAGCCTCCAGTATCGGGGTGAGTTTCCGGAGTAGCCTCCGGAATCGGGGTGATTTCTTGCTGTAGCCTCCGGTATTGGGGTGAGTTTCCGGTGTAGCCTCCGGTATCGGGGTGAGTTTCCAGTGTAGCCTCCAGTATCGGGGTGAGTTTCCGGTGTAGCCTCCAGTATCGGGGTGAGTTTCCGGTGTAGATGCCGGTATCGGGGTGAGTTTCCGGTGTAGCCTACAGTATCGGGATGAGTTTCCGGTGTAGCTTCCAGTATCGGGGTGAGTTTCTGGTGTAGCCTCCAGTACCGGGGTGATTTCTTGATGTAGCCTCCAGTATCAGGGTGAGTTTCTGGTGTAGCCTCCGGTATCGGGGTGAGTTTCCGGTGTAGCCTCCGGTATCGGGGTGAGTTTCCGGTGTAGCCTCCGGTATCGGGGTGAGTTTCCGGTGTAGATGCCGGTATCGGGGTGAGTTTCCGGTGTAGCCTCCAGTATCGGGATGAGTTTCCGGTGTAGCCTCCAGTATCGGGGTGAGTTTCTGGTGTAGCCTCCAGTATCGGGGTGAGTTTCCGGTGTAGCCTCCGGAATCGGGGTGAGTTTCCGGTGTAGCCTCCGGTATCGGGGTGAGTTTCCGGTGTAGATGCCGGTATCGGGGTGAGTTTCCGGTGTAGCCTCCGGTATCGGGATGAGTTTCCGGTGTAGCCTCCGGTATCGGGGTGAGTTTCCGGTGTAGCCTCCGGTATCGGGGTGAGTTTCCGGTGTAGATGCCGGTATCGGGGTGAGTTTCCGGTGTAGCCTCCAGTATCGGGATGAGTTTCTGGTGTAGCCTCCAGTATCGGGGTGAGTTTCTGGTGTAGCCTCCAGTTCCCGGGGTGAGTTTCTGGTGTAGCCTCCGGTGTCGGGGTGATTTCTTGCTGTAGCCTCCAGTATCGGGGTGAATTTCCGGTGTAGCCTCCGGTATCGGGGTGAGTTTCCGGTGTAGCCTCCGGTATCGGGGTGAGTTTCCGGTGTAGCCTCCGGTATCGGGGTGAGTTTCTGGTGTAGCCTCCAGTATCGGGGTGAGTTTCTGGTGTAGCCTCCAGTACCGGGGTGATTTCTTGCTGTAGCCTCCAGTATCGGGGTGAGTTTCTGGTGTAGCCTCCGGTGACGGGGTGATTTCTTGCTGTAGCCTCCAGTATCGGGGTGAGTTTCTGGTGTAGCCTCCAGTATCGGGGTGAGTTTCCGGTGTAGCCTCCAGTATCGGGGTGAGTTTCTGGTGTAGCCTCCGGTGTCGGGGTGAGTTTCTGCTGTAGCCTCCAGTGTCAGGGTGAGTTTCTGGCATGTCCCCCCTGCTGGAGCGCTCCTTTATATCGGTCCCAGGCGCTGCCATTGTCCTCCTCCCCTCGGGGTTCCCGTCCATCTCCTTGGCTTTCATTCTAGTCAGTTGATGGCGGTGGTATTTCGGCGGCGGCGCTGCTTTGCATACGGTGCGGACTTGCTTGGCCGGCTGGATACAAATGTTTGCACTCTGACAATTTGAGTTGCGTTTTCGGGACTTTGTGAGTTTGACATATTATCAGCGCTGAGCAGAGACCCCGATACGCATCGCCCCCCCGCCCCCTCCGATCCCTCACTTCAATATAAAGAACTGTCGGCAGTGAGTTATGTTTGGCTCCCTCATTTGGTATGCGGCGTCATGGGAATCGGAGGCTTATCAGGTGCGAGATGAAAAGGACGGAGAAAAATGATTCCTTTATTATTCCGGGGAACAGGTGGAGCAGAATCTTGTGAAGTCGCATCCCCCCCTCCCCCTCCCCCTCCCCCTCCCCCCTCCCCCTCCCCCTCCCCCAGCCCGATAATGCCGACGCCATTAATTCAGCTACTTTGTTTGTTCCACCAAATGATCCCGAGCGTGATCAAAATGATAGGGAGCAAATGGCGCGTTAACCCTTCATGTCCTTCTCTACTCTGCCTGCGCACGGGAGGGGGTGGGGAGGCTGGAGGAGAGCGCACAGGCAGGATGGGAGTTGTAGTGCTTGTACAGTGATGGCTGCGGTAACTTTATATTGAGGAAGGTGCCGGGAGACTCCGCAGGCAACGGGGAATAATGACCATATGGCATAGAAGGGGTTAACCTCCTGCTGTATTACTGATGCCCCTCCCCCAATACAATAGTCACAGGGGTTTAATGCTGATGAGAGGATCCCTTTAAGGACCCTCCTCCACATCTCTACTCTATAGTATAACATGGACAATTGGTTGAGCCCGGTGATACCACCAGGAGAGGAGAGACCTCACTACAACCACCAGAATGCCGGACATCACTGCTACACATGGATACACTCAGTAATATCAATGTACAGACCAGTCTATAATCACCTGTCTGCTGAGACAATGCAGTGGTCGTATCACATAACAGCGCACCATGTGGTCAGGAGTGGTATTACATGTAAGGCTTATCTATGGTCTTATCACATAACAGCGCACCATGTGGTCAGGAGTGGTATTACATGTAAGGCTTATCTATGGTCTTATCACATAACAGCGCACCATGTGGTCAGGAGTGGTATTACATGTAAGGCTTATCTATGGTCTTATCACATAACAGCACACCATGTGGTCAGGAGAGGTATTACATGTAAGGATTATCTATGGTCTTATCACATAACAGCGCACCATGTGGTCAGGAGGGGTATTACATGTAAGGCTTATCTATGGTCTTATCACATAACAGCGCACCATGTGGTCAGGAGTGGTATTACATGTAAGGCTTATCAGTGGTCTTATCACATAACAGCACACCATGTGGTCAGGAGAGGTATTACATGTAAGGCTTATCTATGGTCTTATCACATAACAGCGCACCATGTGGTCAGGAGGGGTATTACATGTAAGGCTTATCTATGGTCTTATCACATAACAGCACACCATGTGGTCAGGAGTGGTATTACATGTAAGGCTTATCTATGGTCTTATCACATAACAGCGCACCATGTGGTCAGGAGAGGTATTACATGTAAAGCTTATCTATGGTCTTATCACATAACAGCACACCATGTGGTCAGGAGAGGTATTACATGTAAGGCTCATTAGTGGTCTTATCACATAACAGCGCACCATGTGGTCAGGAGAGGTATTACATGTAAGGCTTATCTATGGTCTTATCACATAACAGCACACCATGTGGTCAGGAGAGGTATTACATGTAAGGCTTATCTATGGTCTTATCACATAACAGCGCACCATGTGGTCAGGAGAGGTATTACATGTAAGGCTTATCTATGGTCTTATCACATAACAGCACACCATGTGGTCAGGAGTGGTATTACAAGTAAGGCTTATCTATGGTCTTATCACATAACAGTGCACCATGTGGTCAGGAGAGGTATTACATGTAAGGCTTATCTATGGCTGTATCACATAACAGCACACCATGTGGTCAGGAGAGGTATTACATGTAAGGCTTATCTATGGTCATATCACATAACAGCACACCATGTGGTCAGGAGTGGTATTACAAGTAAGGCTTATCTATGGTCTTATCACATAACAGTGCACCATGTGGTCAGGGGAGGTATTACATGTAAGGCTTATCTATGGCTGTATCACATAACAGCACACCATGTGGTCAGGAGAGGTATTACATGTAAGGCTTATCTATGGTCTTATCACATAACAGCACACCATGTGGTCAGGAGTGGTATTACATGTAAGGCTTATCTATGGTCTTATCACATAACAGCGCACCATGTGGTCAGGAGTGGTATTACATGTAAGGCTTATCTATGGTCTTATCACATAACAGCACACCATGTGGTCAGGAGAGGTATTACATGTAAGGCTTATCTATGGCTGTATCACATAACAGCGCACCATGTGGTCAGGAGAGGTATTACATGTAAGGCTTATCTATGGTCTTATCACATAACAGCACACCATGTGGTCAGGGGTGGTATTACATGTAAGGCTTATCTATGGTTGTATCACATAACAGCGCACCATGTGGTCAGGAGAGGTATTACATGTAAGGCTTATCTATGGTCTTATCACATAACAGCGCACCATGTGGTCAGGAGAGGTATTACATGTAAGGCTTATCTATGGCTGTATCACATAACAGCGCACCATGTGGTCAGGAGAGGTATTACATGTAAGGCTTATCTATGGTCTTATCACATAACAGCACACCATGTGGTCAGGAGAGGTATTACATGTAAGGCTTATCTATGATCTTATCACATAACAGCACACCATGTGGTCAGGAGAGGTATTACATATAAGGCTTATCTATGGTCTTATCACATAACAGCGCACCATGTGGTCAGGAGAGGTATTACATATAAGGCTTATCTATGGTCTTATCACATAACAGCGCACCATGTGGTCAGGAGAGGTATTACATGTAAGGCTTATCTATGGTCTTATCACATAACAGCACACCATGTGGTCAGGAGTGGTATTACATGTAAGGCTTATCTATGGTCTTATCACATAACAGCGCACCATGTGGTCAGGAGAGGTATTACATGTAAGGCTTATCTATGGTTGTATCACATAACAGCGCACCATGTGGTCAGGAGAGGTATTACATGTAAGGCTTATCTATGGTCTTATCACATAACAGCGCACCATGTGGTCAGGAGAGGTATTACATGTAAGGCTTATCTATGGCTGTATCACATAACAGCGCACCATGTGGTCAGGAGAGGTATTACATGTAAGGCTTATCTATGGTCTTATCACATAACAGCGCACCATGTGGTCAGGAGTGGTATTACATGTAAGGCTTATCTATGGTCTTATCACATAACAGCGCACCATGTGGTCAGGAGTGGTATTACATGTAAGGCTTATCTATGGTCTTATCACATAACAGCGCACCATGTGGTCAGGAGAGGTATTACATGTAAGACTTATCTATGGTCTTATCACATAACAGCACACCATGTGGTCAGGAGAGGTATTACATGTAAGGCTTATCTATGGTCTTATCACATAACAGCACACCATGTGGTCAGGAGTGGTATTACATGTAAGGCTTATCTATGGTCTTATCATATAACAGCACACCATGTGGTCAGGAGAGGTATTACATGTAAGGCTTATCTATGGTCTTATCACATAACAGCGCACCATGTGGTCAGGAGAGGTATTACATGTAAGGCTTATCTATGGTCTTATCACATAACAGCGCACCATGTGGTCAGGAGAGGTATTACATGTAAGACTTATCTATGGTCTTATCACATAACAGCACACCATGTGGTCAGGAGAGGTATTACATGTAAGGCTTATCTATGGTCTTATCACATAACAGCACACCATGTGGTCAGGAGAGGTATTACATGTAAGACTTATCTATGGTCTTATCACATAACAGCACACCATGTGGTCAGGAGAGGTATTACATGTAAGGCTTATCTATGGTCCTATCACATAACAGCGCACCATGTGGTCAGGAGTGGTATTACATGTAAGGCTTATCTATGGTCTTATCACATAACAGCACACCATGTGGTCAGGAGAGGTATTACATGTAAGACTTATCTATGGTCTTATCACATAACAGCACACCATGTGGTCAGGAGAGGTATTACATGTAAGGCTTATCTATGGTCCTATCACATAACAGCACACCATGTGGTCAGGAGAGGTATTACATGTAAGGCTTATCTATGGTCTTATCACATAACATTGCCCCCTGTGGTGTGTAGGTGTATTACATGTAAGACTTACCAATTGTTTCTTACTTGTATGAGCAGATAAAGTTTTAGGATTCGGCAGCGACACTCCATGATCTGTGAGTCTTGTACAACCTGTGTGATTAGATGAAGCGCTGGGGATCGGGCCGCTTGGTTGCCGTGGCTCCTGCTAGTCATGGCATATCAGATTTTAATTAGCACTTATCTTCATATTAAGCAGAGGATGATTTCCTGGCACATAATGACTCCGAGGTCCGGAGAATCCTATGAGACGGCCTAGAAAGCAATCCAACTTTAATTGGTCTGGATTGTTTTCCTTTAGCTGGGGAATCCGCCGATGGATTTTTAACCCTGTCAGTGATTAATCTAATTACAGTGTAATAAATCTGTCCTGTCGGGGGCCTCGCTGGTACTACTGCCCCCTCCGGGCCCCCTATAGTAAGACCCCCCTCATATCAGTCTGTCTATGCCTCTCCTATAGGATTATTATAGAGGGGGCCGGTACACACCATGTATTATAGAGGGGCCGGTACACACCATGTATTATAGAGGGCCGGTATACGCCATGTATTATAGAGGGGCCAGTATACACCATGTATTATAGAGGGGCCGGTATACGCCATGTATTATAGAGGGGCCGGTACACGCCATGTATTATAGAGGGGCCGGTATACACCATGTATTATAGAGGGGCCGGTATATACCATGTATTATAGAGGGGCCGGTACACACCATGTATTATAGAGGGGCCGGTACACACCATGTATTATAGATGGGCCGGTATACGCCATGTATTATAGAGGGGCCGGTACACGCCATGTATTATAGAGGGGCCGGTATACGCATGTATTATAGAGGGGCCGGTATATACCATGTATTATAGAGGGGCCGGTATACGCCATGTATTATAGAGGGGCCGGTATACGCCATGTATTATAGAGGGGCCGGTATACGCCATGTATTATAGAGGGGCCGGTACATACCATGTATTATAGAGGGGCCAGTATACACCATGTATTATAGAGGGGCCGGTATACGCCATGTATTATAGAGGGGCCGGTACACACCATGTATTATAGAGGGGCCAGTATACACCATGTATTATAGAGGGGCCGGTATACACCATGTATTATAGAGGGGCCGGTACACACCATGTATTATAGAGGGGCCGGTACACACCATGTATTATAGAGGGGCCGGTATACACCATGTATTATAGAGGGGCCGGTACACACCATGTATTATAGAGGGGCCGGTATATACCATGTATTATAGAGGGGCCGGTACATACCATGTATTATAGAGGGGGGCCGGTATATACCATGTATTATAGAGGGGCCGGTACATACCATGTATTATAGAGGGGCCGGTATACACCATGTATTATAGAGGGGCCGGTATACGCCATGTATTATAGAGGGGCCGGTATATACCATGTATTATAGAGGGGCCGGTATATACCATGTATTATAGAGGGGCCGGTATACACCATGTATTATAGAGGGGCCGGTATACACCATGTATTATAGAGGGGCCGGTATACACCATGTATTATAGAGGGGCCGGTATACACCATGTATTATAGAGGGGCCGGTATACACCATGTATTATAGATGGGCCGGTATACGCCATGTATTATAGAGGGGCCGGTATATACCATGTATTATAGAGGGGCCGGTACACACCATGTATTATAGAGGGGCCGGTATATACCATGTATTATAGAGGGGCCGGTACATACCATGTATTATAGAGGGGCCGGTACACACCATGTATTATAGAGGGGCCGGTATATACCATGTATTATAGAGGGGCCGGTACACACCATGTATTATAGAGGGGCCGGTACATACCATGTATTATAGAGGGGCCGGTACACACCATGTATTATAGAGGGGCCGGTACACGCCATGTATTATAGAGGGGCCGGTATATACCATGTATTATAGAGGGGCCGGTACACACCATGTATTATAGAGGGGCCGGTACATACCATGTATTATAGAGGGGCCGGTACACACCATGTATTATAGAGGGGCCGGTATATACCATGTATTATAGAGGGGCCGGTACATACCATGTATTATAGAGGGGCCGGTACACACCATGTATTATAGAGGGGCCGGTATACACCATGTATTATAGAGGGGCCGGTATATACCATGTATTATAGAGGGGCCGGTACACACCATGTATTATAGAGGGGCCGGTACATACCATGTATTATAGAGGGGCCGGTACACACCATGTATTATAGAGGGGCCGGTATATACCATGTATTATAGAGGGGCCGGTACATACCATGTATTATAGAGGGGCCGGTACACACCATGTATTATAGAGGGGCCGGTATACACCATGTATTATAGAGGGGCCGGTATATACCATGTATTATATAGGGGCCGGTACACACCATGTATTATAGAGGGGCCGGTACACACCGTGTATTATAGAGGGGCCGGTACACACCGTGTATTATAGAGGGGCCGGTACACGCCATGTATTATAGAGGGGCCGGTACACGCCATGTATTATAGAGGGGCCGGTACACACCATGTATTATAGAGGGGCCGGTACATACCATGTATTATAGAGGGGCCGGTACATACCATGTATTATAGAGGGGCCGGTATACCCCATGTATTATAGAGGGGCCGGTACACACCATGTATTATAGAGGGGCCGGTATACACCATGTATTATAGAGGGGCCGGTACATACCATGTATTATAGAGGGGCCGGTACACACCATGTATTATAGAGGGGCCGGTACATACCATGTATTATAGAGGGGCCGGTACATACCATGTATTATAGAGGGGCCGGTATACCCCATGTATTATAGAGGGGCCGGTACATACCATGTATTATAGAGGGGCCGGTATACGCCATGTATTATAGAGGGGCCGGTATACACCATGTATTATAGAGGGGCCGGTACATACCATGTATTATAGAGGGGCCGGTACACACCATGTATTATAGAGGGGCCGGTACACACCATGTATTATAGAGGGGCCGGTATACGCCATGTATTATAGAGGGGCCGGGACATACCATGTATTATAGAGGGGCCGGTACATACCATGTATTATAGAGGGGCCGGTACATACCATGTATTATAGAGGGGCCGGTACACGCCATGTATTATAGAGGGGCCGGTATACGCCATGTATTATAGAGGGGCCGGTATACGCCATGTATTATAGAGGGGCCGGTATACACCATGTATTATAGAGGGGCCGGTACACACCATGTATTATAGAGGGGCCGGTACATACCATGTATTATAGAGGGGCCGGTATACCCCATGTATTATAGAGGGGCCGGTACATACCATGTATTATAGAGGGGCCGGTATACGCCATGTATTATAGAGGGGCCGGTACACGCCATGTATTATAGAGGGGCCGGTATACACCATGTATTATAGAGGGGCCGGTACATACCATGTATTATAGAGGGGCCGGTACACGCCATGTATTATAGAGGGGCCGGTACACACCATGTATTATAGAGGGGCCGGTACACGCCATGTATTATAGAGGGGCCGGTACATACCATGTATTATAGAGGGGCCGGTACATACCATGTATTATAGAGGGGCCGGTATACGCCATGTATTATAGAGGGGCCGGTATACCCCATGTATTATAGAGGGGCCGGTACACACCATGTATTATAGAGGGGCCGGTACATACCATGTATTATAGAGGGGCCGGTACATACCATGTATTATAGATGGGCCGGTATACGCCATGTATTATAGAGGGGCCGGTATACCCCATGTATTATAGAGGGGCCGGTACACACCATGTATTATAGAGGGGCCGGTACATACCATGTATTATAGAGGGGCCGGTACACACCATGTATTATAGAGGGGCCGGTACACACCATGTATTATAGAGGGGCCGGTATACGCCATGTATTATAGAGGGGCCGGGACATACCATGTATTATAGAGGGGCCGGTACATACCATGTATTATAGAGGGGCCGGTACATACCATGTATTATAGAGGGGCCGGTACACGCCATGTATTATAGAGGGGCCGGTATACGCCATGTATTATAGAGGGGCCGGTATACGCCATGTATTATAGAGGGGCCGGTACACGCCATGTATTATAGAGGGGCCGGTACACACCATGTATTATAGAGGGGCCGGTATACACCATGTATTATAGAGGGGCCGGTACACACCATGTATTATAGAGGGGCCGGTATACACCATGTATTATAGAGGGGCCGGTATACACCATGTATTATAGAGGGGCCGGTATACCCCATGTATTATAGAGGGGCCGGTATACCCCATGTATTATAGAGGGGCCGGTATACCCCATGTATTATAGAGGGGCCGGTATACCCCATGTATTATAGAGGGGCCGGTACACGCCATGTATTATAGAGGGGCCGGTACACACCATGTATTATAGAGGGGCCGGTATACACCATGTATTATAGAGGGGCCGGTACACGCCATGTATTATAGAGGGGCCGGTATACACCATGTATTATAGAGGGGCCGGTATACGCCATGTATTATAGAGGGGCCGGTATACGCCATGTATTATAGAGGGGCCGGTATACACCATGTATTATAGAGGGGCCGGTACACACCATGTATTATAGAGGGGCCGGTACATACCATGTATTATAGAGGGGCCGGTACATACCATGTATTTTAGAGGGGCCGGTACATACCATGTATTATAGAGGGGCCGGTATACCCCATGTATTATAGAGGGGCCGGTACACACCATGTATTATAGAGGGGCCGGTACACACCATGTATTATAGAGGGGCCGGTACATACCATGTATTATAGAGGGGCCGGTACATACCATGTATTATAGAGGGGCCGGTACATACCATGTATTTTAGAGGGGCCGGTACATACCATGTATTATAGAGGGGCCGGTATACCCCATGTATTATAGAGGGGCCGGTACACACCATGTATTATAGAGGGGCCGGTACACACCATGTATTATAGAGGGGCCGGTACATACCATGTATTATAGAGGGGCCGGTACACACCATGTATTATAGAGGGGCCGGTACACACCATGTATTATAGAGGGGCCGGTACATACCATGTATTATAGAGGGGCCGGTATACCCCATGTATTATAGAGGGGCCGGTACACACCATGTATTATAGAGGGGCCGGTATACACCATGTATTATAGAGGGGCCGGTACACGCCATGTATTATAGAGGGGCCGGTACACGCCATGTATTATAGAGGGGCCGGTACACACCATGTATTATAGAGGGGCCGGTATACCCCATGTATTATAGAGGGGCCGGTATACGCCATGTATTATAGAGGGGCCGGTACACACCATGTATTATAGAGGGGCCGGTATACACCATGTATTATAGAGGGGCCGGTACATACCATGTATTATAGAGGGGCCGGTACACACCATGTATTATAGAGGGGCCGGTACACACCATGTATTATAGAGGGGCCGGTACACACCATGTATTATAGAGGGGCCGGTACACACCATGTATTATAGAGGGGCCGGTATACACCATGTATTATAGAGGGGCCGGTACATACCATGTATTATAGAGGGGCCAGTATACCCCATGTATTATAGAGGGGCCGGTACACACCATGTATTATAGAGGGGCCGGTATACGCCATGTATTATAGAGGGGCCGGTACACGCCATGTATTATAGAGGGGCCGGTACACGCCATGTATTATAGAGGGGCCGGTACACACCATGTATTATAGAGGGGCCGGTACACACCATGTATTATAGAGGGGCCGGTATATACCATGTATTATAGAGGGGCCGGTACACGCCATGTATTATAGAGGGGCCGGTATACGCCATGTATTATAGAGGGGCCGGTACACACCATGTATTATAGAGGGGCCGGTATACCCCATGTATTATAGAGGGGCCGGTACATACCATGTATTATAGAGGGGCCGGTACACACCATGTATTATAGAGGGGCCGGTACACACCATGTATTATAGAGGGGCCGGTACACGCCATGTATTATAGAGGGGCCGGTACACGCCATGTATTATAGAGGGGCCGCTACGGGGATCTGGTGATGTCTGGATATGACACATCCCTGGACAGCGAGGAGTTAATGATGGCGGTGAGCGTCCTATTTTTAGTGGCGTGTAGGAGGCGCGGGGCATCAGGAGGACGCTGACAGCGGGATGGCGGCACAAGTGGCTTTTAGTCAGAAGGGATCAAAACTGCAAATGCTTCTTCATCAAAGTCCCCCGACTGGGCGGCACGTGGCGCCCCCCGGAGCGAAGCGGAGACAGCGACCAAAGTGCCGGAAACCGGAGGCGAAAACATCCCATCATCAACGGGGAGCGGAAAACGGGGAGCGGCGGCGAATATTAATTATCTGTGATGGGGGCGAATATCAAATATCTTGTCCGCTCGGCCTCAGTATACGGCTCTTGTCTGCTCGGCCTCAGTATACGGCTCTTGTTCGCTCAGGCTCGGTATACGGCTCTTATTCCCTTAGTCTCAGTATACGGCTCTTGTTCGCTCAGCCTCAGTATACGGCTCTTGTCCCCTTAGTCTCAGTATACGGCTCTTGTTCGCTCAGCCTCAGTATACGGCTCTTGTCCGCTCAGGCTCGGTATACGGCTCTTGTTCGCTCAGCCTCAGTATACGGCTCTTGTCCGCTCAGGCTCGGTATACGGCTCTTGTCCGCTCAGGCTCAGTATACGGCTCTTGTCTGCTCGGCCTCAGTATACGGCTCTTATTCCCTTAGTCTCAGTATACGGCTCTTGTCTGCTCGGCCTCAGTATACGGCTCTTATTCCCTTAGTCTCAATATACGGCTCTTATTCCCTTAGTCTCAGTATACGGCTCTTGTCCTCTCGGCCTCAGTATACGGCTCTTATTCCCTTAGTCTCAGTATACGGCTCTTATTCCCTTAGTCTCAGTATACGGCTCTTATTCCCTTAGTCTCAGTATACGGCTCTTATTCCCTTAGTCTCAGTATACGGCTCTTGTCCGCTCGGCCTCAGTATACGGCTCTTGTCCCCTTAGTCTCAGTATACGGCTCTTGTCTGCTCGGCCTCAGTATACGGCTCTTATCCCCTTAGTCTCAGTATACGGCTCTTGTCCTCTCGGCCTCAGTATACGGCTCTTATTCCCTTAGTCTCAGTATACGGCTCTTATTCCCTTAGTCTCAGTATACGGCTCTTATTCCCTTAGTCTCAGTATACGGCTCTTATTCCCTTAGTCTCAGTATACGGCTCTTGTCCGCTCGGCCTCAGTATACGGCTCTTGTCCCCTTAGTCTCAGTATACGGCTCTTGTCTGCTCGGCCTCAGTATACGGCTCTTATTCCCTTAGTCTCAGTATACGGCTCTTGTCCGCTCGGCCTCAGTATACGGCTCTTGTCCCCTTAGTCTCAGTATACGGCTCTTGTCTGCTCGGCCTCAGTATACGGCTCTTATTCCCTTAGTCTCAGTATACGGCTTGTCTGCTCGGCCTCAGTATACGGCTCTTGTCCCCTTAGTCTCAGTATACGGCTCTTGTCCGCTCGGCCTCAGTATACGGTTCTTATCCCCTTAGTCTCAGTATACGGCTCTTGTCTGCTCGGCCTCGGTATACGGCTCTTGTCCGCTCGGCCTCGGTATACGGCTCTTATTCCCTTAGTCTCAGTATACGGCTCTTGTCTGCTCGGCCTCAGTATACGACTCTTGTCCGCTCGGCCTCAGTATACGGTTCTTATCCCCTTAGTCTCAGTATACGGCTCTTGTCTGCTCGGCCTCAGTATACGGCTCTTGTCCGCTCAGGCTCAGTATACGGCTCTTGTCCGCTCGGCCTCAGTATACGGCTCTTGTCCGCTCGGTCTCAGTATACGGCTCTTGTCCCCTTAGTCTCAGTATACGGCTCTTGTCCGCTCGGTCTCAGTATACGGCTCTTATTCCCTTAGTCTCAGTATACGGCTCTTGTCTGCTCGGCCTCAGTATACGACTCTTGTCCGCTCGGCCTCAGTATACGGTTCTTATCCCCTTAGTCTCAGTATACGGCTCTTGTCTGCTCGGCCTCAGTATACGGCTCTTGTCCGCTCAGGCTCAGTATACGGCTCTTGTCCGCTCGGCCTCAGTATACGGCTCTTGTCCGCTCGGTCTCAGTATACGGCTCTTGTCCCCTTAGTCTCAGTATACAGCTCTTGTCCCTTCGGCCTCAGTATACGGCTCTTGTCCGCTCAGGCTCAGTATACGGCTCTTGTCCGCTCGGTCTCAGTATACGGCTCTTGTCCCTTCGGCCTCAGTATACGGCTCTTGTCCGCTCGGCCTCAGTATACGGCTCTTGTCCGCTCAGGCTCGGTATACGGCTCTTGTTCGTTCAGCCTCAGTATACGGCTCTTGTTCGCTCAGCCTCAGTATACGGCTCTTGTTCGCTCAGCCTCAGTATACGGCTCTTGTCCGCTCAGGCTCGGTATACGGCTCTTGTCCGCTCAGGCTCAGTATACGGCTCTTGTCGGCCCGGCCTCGGTATACGGCTCTTGTCCGCTCAGCCTCAGTATACGGCTCTTGTTCGCTCAGCCTCAGTATACGGCTCTTGTTCGCTCAGCCTCAGTATACGGCTCTTGTCCTCTTGGCCTCAGTATACGGCTCTTGTCGGCCTGGCCTCGGTATACGGCTCTTGTCCGCTTGGCCTCAGTATACGGCTCTTGTCCGCTCGGCCTCAGTATACGGCTCTTGTCCGCTCAGCCTCAGTATACGGCTCTTGTTCGTTCAGCCTCAGTATACGGCTCTTGTCCGCTCAGGCTCAGTATACGGCTCTTGTCCGCTTGGCCTCAGTATACGGCTCTTGTCCGCTCGGCCTCAGTATACGGCTCTTGTCCGCTCGGCCTCAGTATACGGCTCTTGTTCGCTCAGCCTCAGTATACGGCTCTTGTTCGTTCAGCCTCAGTATACGGCTCTTGTCCGCTCAGGCTCAGTATACGGCTCTTGTCCGCTCAGGCTCGGTATACGGCTCTTGTCCCCTTAGTCTCAGTATACGGCTCTTGTCCGCTCAGGCTCGGTATACGGCTCTTGTCCGCTCAGGCTCGGTATACGGCTCTTGTCCCCTTAGTCTCAGTATACGGCTCTTGTCCGCTCAGGCTCGGTATACGGCTCTTGTCCGCTCAGGCTCGGTATACGGCTCTTGTCCGCTCAGGCTCGGTATACGGCTCTTGTCCGCTCAGGCTCGGTATACGGCTCTTGTCCGCTCAGGCTCAGTATACGGCTCTTGTCCTCTCGGCCTCAGTATACGGCTCTTATCCCCTTAGTCTCAGTATACGGCTCTTGTCCGCTCGGCCTCAGTATACGGCTCTTGTCCCCTTAGTCTCAGTATACGGCTCTTGTCCGCTCAGGCTCAGTATACGGCTCTTGTCCTCTTGGCCTCAGTATACGGCTCTTGTCGGCCTGGCCTCGGTATACGGCTCTTGTCCGCTCGGCCTCAGTATACGGCTCTTGTCCGCTCGGCCTCAGTATACGGCTCTTGTCCCCTTAGTCTCAGTATACGGCTCTTGTCCGCTCGGCCTCAGTATACGGCTCTTGTCCGCTCGGCCTCGGTATACGGCTCTTGTCCGCTCGGCCTCAGTATACGGCTCTTATCCCCTTAGTCTCAGTATACGGCTCTTGTCCTCTCGGCCTCAGTATACGGCTCTTATCCCCTTAGTCTCAGTATACGGCTCTTGTCCGCTCGGCCTCAGTATACGGCTCTTGTCCCCTTAGTCTCAGTATACGGCTCTTGTCCGCTCAGGCTCAGTATACGGCTCTTGTCCTCTTGGCCTCAGTATACGGCTCTTGTCGGCCTGGCCTCGGTATACGGCTCTTGTCCGCTCGGCCTCAGTATACGGCTCTTGTCCGCTCGGCCTCAGTATACGGCTCTTGTCCCCTTAGTCTCAGTATACGGCTCTTGTCCGCTCGGCCTCAGTATACGGCTCTTGTCCGCTCGGCCTCGGTATACGGCTCTTGTCCGCTCGGCCTCAGTATACGGCTCTTATCCCCTTAGTCTCAGTATACGGCTCTTGTCCTCTCGGCCTCAGTATACGGCTCTTATCCCCTTAGTCTCAGTATATGGCTCTTGTCGGCCTGGCCTCGGTATACGGCTCTTGTCCGCTCAGCCTCAGTATACGGCTCTTGTCCGCTCAGGCTCGGTATACGGCTCTTGTCCGCTCAGGCTCAGTATACGGCTCTTGTCGGCCCGGCCTCGGTATACGGCTCTTGTCCGCTCAGCCTCAGTATACGGCTCTTGTTCGCTCAGCCTCAGTATACGGCTCTTGTCCGCTCAGGCTCAGTATACGGCTCTTGTCCGCTCGGCCTCGGTATACGGCTCTTGTCCGCTCGGCCTCAGTATACGGCTCTTGTCCTCTCGGCCTCAGTATACGGCTCTTATCCCCTTAGTCTCAGTATACGGCTCTTGTCCTCTTGGCCTCAGTATACGGCTCTTGTCGGTCTGGCCTCAGTATACGGCTCTTGTCCGCTCAGGCTCGGTATACGGCTCTTGTCCGCTCGGCCTCAGTATACGGCTCTTGTCCGCTCAGGCTCAGTATACGGCTCTTGTCGGCCCGGCCTCGGTATACGGCTCTTGTCCGCTCAGCCTCAGTATACGGCTCTTGTTCGCTCAGCCTCAGTATACGGCTCTTGTTCGCTCAGCCTCAGTATACGGCTCTTATCCCCTTAGTCTCAGTATACGGCTCTTGTCCTCTTGGCCTCAGTATACGGCTCTTGTCGGCCTGGCCTCGGTATACGGCTCTTTTCCGCTCGGCCTCAGTATACGGCTCTTGTCCGCTCAGCCTCAGTATACGGCTCTTGTTCGCTCAGCCTCAGTATACGGCTCTTGTTCGCTCAGCCTCAGTATACGGCTCTTGTCCGCTCAGGCTCGGTATACGGCTCTTGTCCGCTCAGGCTCGGTATACGGCTCTTGTCCGCTCGGCCTCAGTATACGGCTCTTATCCCCTTAGTCTCAGTATACGGCTCTTGTCCTCTCGGCCTCAGTATACGGCTCTTGTCCCCTTAGTCTCAGTATACGGCTCTTGTCCGCTCAGGCTCAGTATACGGCTCTTGTCCCCTCGGCCTCGGTATACGGCTCTTGTCCGCTCGGCCTCAGTATACGGCTCTTGTCCGCTCGGCCTCAGTATACGGCTCTTGTCCGCTCGGCCTCAGTATACGGCTCTTGTCCGCTCGGCCTCAGTATACGGCTCTTGTCCCCTTAGTCTCAGTATACGGCTCTTGTCCGCTTAGGCTCAGTATACGGCTCTTGTCCGCTTAGGCTCAGTATACGGCTCTTGTCCCCTTAGTCTCAGTATACGGCTCTTGTCCGCTCGGCCTCGGTATACGGCTCTTGTCCGCTCAGGCTCAGTATACGGCTCTTGTCCCCTTAGTCTCAGTATACGGCTCTTGTCCCCTTAGTCTCAGTATACGGCTCTTGTCCGCTCAGGCTCAGTATACGGCTCTTGTCCCCTTAGTCTCAGTATACGGCTCTTGTCCTCTCGGCCTCAGTATACGGCTCTTGTCCCCTTAGTCTCAGTATACGGCTCTTGTCCGCTCAGGCTCAGTATACGGCTCTTGTCCCCTCGGCCTCAGTATACGGCTCTTGTCCCCTTAGTCTCAGTATACGGCTCTTGTCCCCTTAGTCTCAGTATACGGCTCTTGTCCGCTCAGGCTCAGTATACGGCTCTTGTCCCCTCGGCCTCAGTATACGGCTCTTGTCCCCTTAGTCTCAGTATACGGCTCTTGTCCGCTCGGTCTCAGTATACGGCTCTTGTCCGCTCGGCCTCAGTATACGGCTCTTGTCCGCTCGGCCTCAGTATACGGCTCTTGTCCGCTCGGCCTCAGTATACGGCTCTTGTCCGCTCGGCCTCAGTATACGGCTCTTGTCCGCTTAGGCTCAGTATACGGCTCTTGTCCCCTTAGTCTCAGTATACGGCTCTTGTCCGCTTAGGCTCAGTATACGGCTCTTGTCCGCTTAGGCTCAGTATACGGCTCTTGTCCCCTTAGGCTCAGTATACGGCTCTTGTCCGCTTAGGCTCAGTATACGGCTCTTGTCCGCTTAGGCTCAGTATACGGCTCTTGTCCCCTTAGTCTCAGTATACGGCTCTTGTCCGCTCGGCCTCGGTATACGGCTCTTGTCCGCTCAGGCTCAGTATACGGCTCTTGTCCCCTTAGTCTCAGTATACGGCTCTTGTCCCCTTAGTCTCAGTATACGGCTCTTGTCCGCTCAGGCTCAGTATACGGCTCTTGTCCTCTTGGCCTCAGTATACGGCTCTTGTCGGCCTGGCCTCGGTATACGGCTCTTGTCCGCTCGGCCTCAGTATACGGCTCTTGTCTGCTCGGCCTCAGTATACGGCTCTTGTCCCCTTAGTCTCAGTATATGGCTCTTGTCCGCTCGGTCTCAGTATACGGCTCTTGTCCGCTCAGGCTCAGTATACGGCTCTTTTCCCCTTAGTCTCAGTATACGGCTCTTGTCCGCTCGGCCTCGGTATACGGCTCTTGTCCGCTCAGGCTCAGTATACGGCTCTTGTCCCCTTAGTCTCAGTATACGGCTCTTGTCCCCTCGGCCTCAGTATACGGCTCTTGTCCCCTCGGCCTCAGTATACGGCTCTTGTCCGCTCAGCCCCATCCCTAGTTAAATCATTGTAATTACAAGCATTGAGCGTGCGCTCAGTCATGGCTCGGGGTGTTGAGGGTGTTGCGGGGCGTTGCGGCCAGGGCTATTATGGCGTCTTCCGCTCGGCCGGGCTCCTCTGTGTGCTGCTAATTGATGAATAATGGCGGCGGTGATATTTACCTCTAATGAGTCTTGTCGTTCCGGTCGCCGCTTCGTCGTCTTCTCGGTTACGCTCCGTACACAAACATGAACTCTTATAGTGAACTTACTGCGTCACTCAGAAACTTCCCGGCCGGCGGTGACGCCTCACTGGCTCCTGTTCTGCGGTCGTCTCGCTGCGCTGCGGAGCTGATATAAGATCTGTATTAAAGGCATTCACTGTATACAACGTGTAGAAGAGCCATGGCGGGCATTAAAGGGAAAACCACCGGGGTCCAGTGCAAACCAGTTACAGCCCACGGATCCAAGTCATAGGAGGAATAACAGTATATAGTAGACAGTGGGCGCCCGAGTCACCCCAAAGGGAGCTGTATAGCTGTTATTAATCTGTGAGGCCCCTAGTGGTGGCTGCAGGTAATTGCTATTGCTGGGGTATGCTGTATATATAGTGTCTGACCCCCGTGCTATATACCTGTAGCTTGGCTGCTGTTTATGAGACTCCTTTTCCTTTAATATCGTCTATTCTGGGTTATTACGTTGCGGCCAGTGTCATGTGACCTCCTGCTGTGTATTTTACCGGAGCTGTAGGAGTGATCACATATAATAGGTGACCCTGGGATATTGTCTTGTATCTGTGGGTGATAATACGAGGTCGCTGACTCGCCGCGTCGCGCCGAACAAATATTTCCATCATGAAATAACAATTGCTTAGAATATGAGTCTCTGTCTATCTTCCTAGTGGCGGCACAGTCATCCGGGATTGTAGGACGATGTCTGATGGAGACAGGGAGGGGAAGAACAACCTTCTATAGCAGTCTCTAAACGTCTCCACCATCAGACTCTGGCCATCAGACCTCTGCCTCCTGCCCGGTGTGAGGTCTGGTGTGAGGTCTGCGGTCCCTCCTGCCCGGTGTGAGGTCTGCGGTGCCTCCTGCCCGGTGTGAGGTCTGGTGTGAGGTCTGCGGTGCCTCCTGCCCGGTGTGAGGTCTGCGGTGCCTCCTGCCCGGTGTGAGGTCTGCGGTGCCTCCTGCCCGGTGTGAGGTCTGGTGTGAGGTCTGCGGTGCCTCCTGCCCGGTGTGAGGTCTGCGGTGCCTCCTGCCCGGTGTGAGGTCTGCGGTGCCTCCTGCCCGGTGTGAGGTCTGGTGTGAGGTCTGCGGTGCCTCCTGCCCGGTGTGAGGTCTGGTGTGAGGTCTGCGGTGCCTCCTGCCCGGTGTGAGGTCTGCGGTGCCTCCTGCCCGGTGTGAGGTCTGCGGTGCCTCCTGCCCGGTGTGAGGTCTGCGGTGCCTCCTGCCCGGTGTGAGGTCTGCGGTGCCTCCTGCCCGGTGTGAGGTCTGGTGTGAGGTCTGCGGTGCCTCCTGCCCGGTGTGAGGTCTGCGGTCCCTCCTGCCCGGTGTGAGGTCTGCGGTGCCTCCTGCCCGGTGTGAGGTCTGCGGTGCCTCCTGCCCGGTGTGAGGTCTGCGGTGCCTCCTGCCCGGTGTGAGGTCTGCGGTGCCTCCTGCCCGGTGTGAGGTCTGCGGTCCCTCCTGCCCGGTGTGAGGTCTGCGGTGCCTCCTGCCCGGTGTGAGGTCTGCGGTGCCTCCTGCCCGGTGTGAGGTCTGCGGTGCCTCCTGCCCGGTGTGAGGTCTGCGGTCCCTCCTGCCCGGTGTGAGGTCTGCGGTGCCTCCTGCCCGGTGTGAGGTCTGGTGTGAGGTCTGCGGTGCCTCCTGCCCGGTGTGAGGTCTGCGGTGCCTCCTGCCCGGTGTGAGGTCTGCGGTGCCTCCTGCCCGGTGTGAGGTCTGCGGTGCCTCCTGCCCGGTGTGAGGTCTGCGGTGCCTCCTGCCCGGTGTGAGGTCTGCGGTCCCTCCTGCCCGGTGTGAGGTCTGCGGTGCCTCCTGCCCGGTGTGAGGTCTGCGGTGCCTCCTGCCCGGTGTGAGGTCTGCGGTCCCTCCTGGCCTGTGTGAGGTCTGCGGTGCCTCCTGCCCGGTGTGAGGTCTGCGGTGTCTCCTGCCCGGTGTGAGGTCTGCGGTGCCTCCTGCCCGGTGTGAGGTCTGCGGTGCCTCCTGCCCGGTGTGAGGTCTGCGGTCCCTCCTGCCCGGTGTGAGGTCTGCGGTGCCTCCTGCCCGGTGTGAGGTCTGCGGTGCCTCCTGCCCGGTGTGAGGTCTGCGGTGCCTCCTGCCCGGTGTGAGGTCTGCGGTGCCTCCTGCCCGGTGTGAGGTCTGCGGTCCCTCCTGCCCGGTGTGAGGTCTGCGGTCCCTCCTGCCCGGTGTGAGGTCTGCGGTGCCTCCTGCCCGGTGTGAGGTCTGCGGTGCCTCCTGCCCG
The DNA here is from genome assembly GCF_031893055.1 of Leptodactylus fuscus. NCBI lineage: Eukaryota > Metazoa > Chordata > Amphibia > Anura > Leptodactylidae > Leptodactylus > Leptodactylus fuscus. Next base: position 4,150,316 of record NC_134265.1, on the reverse strand, counting down.
GTGTGAGGTCTGCGGTGCCTCCTGCCCGGTGTGAGGTCTGCGGTGCCTCCTGCCCGGTGTGAGGTCTGCGGTCCCTCCTGCCCGGTCACAGTATAACACTACATTTAGGTGATGAAGTCCTAGAAATAGTCGTGACGCGGCGGTCAGGCCAGGTAAGAGCAGGACATGGTGACTGACCCCTGACCCTCCAGCCTACAGCGAGTAAAGCTCTTCTATCCCACTAACTGCTGGACACTAGAGATGAGCGAACAGTGTTCTATCCAACTCATGTTCGATCGGATATTAGGCTGTTCGGCATGTTCGAATCGAATCGAACACCACGTGGTAAAGTGCGCCATTACTCGATTCCCCTCCCACCTTCCCTGGCGCCTTTTTTGCTCCAATAACAGCGCAGGGTAGGTGGGACAGGAACTACGACACCGGTGACGTTGAAAAAAGTAGGCAAAACCCATTGGCTGCCGAAAACATGTGACCTCTAATTTAAAAGAACAGCGCCGCCCAGGTTCGCGTCATTCTGAGCTTGCAATTCACCGAGGACGGAGGTTTCCGTCCAGCTAGCTAGGGCTTAGATTCTGGGTAGGCAGGGACAGGCTAGGATAGGAAGGAGAAGACAACCAACAGCTCTTGTAAGAGCTAAATTCCAGGGAGAAGCTTGTCAGTGTAACGTGGCACTGACGGGCTCAATCGCCGCAACCCAGCTTTCCCAGGATCCTGAATGGAATACACTGTCAGTGTATTCCCGTATACCCGATATATACCCCGATACCCGTTCCAACGGTGTGCCCCCCCACCTTCACCCCAGAAATACCCTGCAAGTCCCCTAGCAATAGAATTGGGGCTATATACACCCACTATTTTTGCTACTGCCATATAGTGCCATTGTCTGACTGGGAATGCAAAGAATATATTGGGGTTAATAAATACCTTCAAGTCCTGCCACTGCCATATAGTGCCAGTTTCTGACTGGGAATACCTGGCCGACACCAGCTCTGCCCTCTCCGATCCCTCTGTGCTCTACAGCCTACACTTATTTTCTCATCTTTTTTTCTGTACTACACATCTCTTGCCTACTTCCTTTGGGATCTCAGAAGTGGTGGTCTCAGTGCTGAGAAACACATCTGAGTCCCCCATGCAATATGCATTAAGAGAACCCTGGAGCCTACCATAGCATCAAGCCTGGCTAAATGCAGAGAAAGATTTTGGACCACTTCCAGAGATGGTAATTTCAGCGCTGCAGTTGGCAACGGACGGTGTAATGGGATTAGCTGAGGGATCGCTGTCTTGACCACTTTTTGGCACAAAATGAAAGTCCAATCCAGCCAAGTATGGTGCAAAGATATGATGCAAGGACACCTACATATCTGTCTGTGACACATTGGGGAGTTCACCCTCATCCGCCCTTTTGGCCTGCACCATAATGCGCCTCTTCCCAGCTAAGCTAAGCGCTGAATTTAGGGACCGCCTCATGTTTGGGGGAAAGTGCTGGTGTGGACGGCACAGTGAGGTGGTGCAGTAGACACTCTGCCCAAAAAGGGCAGAGTGTCCCCCAGCCGGGACTCCAACATCTCCTGGGCCAGATTTTTGGAGATGAGGCCGTTGAAGCCTTGGGCATGTGGGTGGGTTGCGCTGTACTTTAGCATGAAATGAAAGGCCTGGGAGATGGGGAGTTGCTGGGAAGAGGCGCATGATGGCGCGGGCAAAAGGAGAAGTGTCAGGAAAAGGGGAGGATGAGGGAGAAGTCAACAAAGTGGCGGAGGCAGATGAAGTGATGTCCTGGCTCGTCCTCTGGAGTGCATCGCCAGCACTGTCAGCAGAGGCAGTGGCATGAACGGCGGGCGACGTTTGTCCTGCCGTTGCTGCCTGCCACTGATTCCAGTGCTTGGATTCCAAATGACGGTGCATTGAAGTGGTGGACAGGTTGCTCTTCTCAGGGCCCCTACTCGATTTCGAGAGGCAAATTGTGTAGACGACACTATATCTGTCCTCGGCGCATTCCTTGAAAAAACTCTACACCTTCGAGAAACGTGCCCTCGATGGGGGAGTTTTTCTGGGCTGGGTACAAAAGGGAACATCTTCGGACATTCCGGGTCTGGCCTGGCTTTGGCAAAGCAGCTGACCTCTGCCTCTGGACATGTCTCTGCCTCTAGCTACCCTTTTTGGTGCTGCACCTGCCTCAACATCCACACTACTTTCCCAGCTTGACATCCGCCTTGTCCAGGTGGGGTAGGTGTCCTCGTCGTCCACCACCTCCTCTTCCAACTCCTGTCTCGCCTCCTCCTCCTGCACAATGCGCATGTCAACTGGATGCCCTGACGGCAACTGCGT